>NC_142570.1:9015000-9197500 GCF_041283825.1 Pyrus communis
TCCATTTCCTTAGTGACTTTGCACCTTTTCTCCATCCTTTTTAGATCCACTACCAGTGTACCACTTGAAGGTGCCTTTGCTTTTGTTGGTGTAGAGCATTTCCTCTTCACTTTTCAGTGAGACTCCTCCCATTTGCTTGGCCATAGCTTCTTGACCTGCAAGCAAATTTTCAAACTCAACAAGCAATAGTTGTGTCGGCCATCCTTGTATAGCGGCAATGAACCCTCGATATTCGGGTCTCAAACCATGGATACTTATTCTCTTCATCCTGGTTTCCCCAATAGGAGCTGTTAGATCTAATTCTGAAATTTCGCGGCATATCGACTTCACCTTGTGAAAGTACTGGGCAATCGTCATGTCGCGTTGTACCATCGATAGCAGCTCATTCTCGAGAAGTTGCAATTTTGTATCATTCCTCTTCGAAAAGAGTGTAACAAAAGTGTCCCATGCTTCCTTTGGCGTTTTAGCATCCCGAATGTGCTCCAACATTTCTTCTTCTATTGTGGTCTTTAAGGCAAACATTGATTTGCCTGCTTTAATTTTCCACTTCTGCAAGACGCCGTTAGCATCTTCCGCTGCCGGTTGTGTAACTTCACTACCACCGACAACCTCCCACAAGTCTTGACCTTGAAGGTAAGACTCTATACACGTTGCCCACGTGTTATAGTTTTGGTTGTTGAGCTTATTGATTCCTCCAACAACTTGAAGATCACCCATCGTATCGGCAAGACTTTGACTACACCGAACAAGCTTGAGTGACTACCGTGCAGAGTAATACACTACTCTCGACACAAAGAAGCTCCCTCTCAAGGTTTGTGATAACCCCAGCAATAATCTCAAGAAATCTTTTTTGATGTGGAAGATCAGTCAAAACTGCAACCACAGAGCATACTCGGAATTTCAAGAGACTTTACAACCAATGCTCTACCAAGAACGATCCTTGACCGACTTGGCTCTGATACCAAATGTTGAATAAGAAGAGTATCCAAGATAACTCTAATGATCCCAAGAAGAAGAAAAATTTAGCACACTTTTAAAGAAAGCTTACAAAACAAACTAATTAGCAAAGCTTTTCTTATTTAGCTCTAGGCTTTGTTTTTCCTTGGATGATCTACAATGCTTGGGGACTTGGGTATTTATAGCAAACCAAATGAAAGCTACACCACACACTTAATTAAACTAAGATTATTTATTACCCCACAAAACCCATTAATTGCACCTAATTTTTTCCACTCAACCATACCTAACATTGCCTAACTTTCCACTCAACCATACCTAATTTTGACATTGATTCTCAACATACACTACGTTAAAAGCATGAATATAATTGACGCTGTTGGGTAAGAGGGTTAAACGCTCTTAACTACTTAAGATAATGGATTGCTCATAATCTTAAGGAAGAAGAAAAAAATAAAAAATCTGATAGGATGCCATCAGAGGTGCAGTGGATTTGGTATGAAGTTTCTTCACGGTAGGTTTTCTCAATAAATATGAAAACAACACATGACCTCTCATCCACGGCACACAAATTCTGTCACAGGAAATAATCAATTCCCTTCTATTTATTTGGATCCAGTAAGTCATCTTCCTGCAATACCATACCCACCATGCGTGCACGATGTTTCAACTCCACAACATGAAATCTGTCTTTTCATGATCTGGTGATCGTTGTGAACATCCGAATACTTTGACCTTCTGATTAACTGGTTAATCCCACTTGTATTTCGTGTCCCTTTGCCTTAATCGTTTCGGTTTGCTAGAAGGATAGATCATGGATTATATATAGATCATTTTCTCGCGTCCACACGCACGCACACAGTTTATCCACTCGATCGATTCAAGTTGCTTGGGTTGCGAAAAAGATGGCAGATCGATTCTTCTGGCTGCAATGCAATGCAATGACATGACTTGACATGCTTGAATATTTGAAATGAAGGCAGATGGATGAGACGGACTATGTGTTGTAGCTTTAGTTGTTGTTGCGCTTCATTAATTTTCGGATAGACAAATTACCTATTCGAGTGAGAATGATTGGCTCTTGTTTATCTGAATTCATCCAGTGATGCATAGGTATGACCAGCTATAACAATTATGTGTCATTAAAAAAAGACTGCAGGTTTGGCATTCTTATCATTAAGCAGCAACATGCTCATCATTGCACTTGATCATTCAATAGTTGTGAGGACATATTCCAATTTTGGCATAGATCACCGACTTGCCAGTGGCCAAGGGCAGGGTGTTTTGAAAGAGGGAGATTGATCAAGTTGCTATGACATCAGGGAAGAAAATTGTCCAAATTGGATTATTCATTTTCTTTCTACCCACCTATGTATTTGTGTTTAAGAATGCGGTAGGTTGTGTGGTTTTTCATGTTCTTTCATGTAGTACATTTGTGTTATTTATCGGAATTTAAATAATTTTAGGTTCACAGGTTCATAAAAGTAAATTAGGATAATCTACATATATTTTATTTTAAAAAGAATTACCAAAAAAATTAGGCTAAATACACTCTAATATCTCGCCCTAAAGTTTTAAGCCAAAAGCATCGGAGAAGAAGTTGTTTCTAAGCTAGAACTAAATTTTCTAGGCTAAAAAAATTAGGTTTTAACCCCAACCATTGAATTTGGTCTAAGGGGAGGGGATTGGGCTAGCAACACAATGTGCCAACGAGTTACTAGGTATCAAACTCATCATAAATATAATACATCTTTCTCATCCATGTGAGTCAAACTTGAGACCTTTCACTTACAAGTAAAGTGAAATACCATTAGACAATAATACTAGTTAGAGTGGCCTACAGATGCCTTCCAAATTAAAGGAACCTCGAAACTTAGGATTCATTGATGTCTAGGATTGTCTTGGTTTGGACAATCACTAAATATAATGAATGTTGAAGAGAAATATGAATGTCAACAAGCTTTGCATAATTTGTCTAAGAGAAGGTAGAAGATGGAAACGTTGTGAAGAAAAATTGTCCATTTTGATCCTACCATTTTTGTGGGGATTATGAGGGATAAATTTTCTTCATGATTTTCTGCCTTCTAACTTTGCTTGGACAAAATATGCAAGTAGGCATCCATATTTTCATTCAACATCATTGTACTGCGTTGTCCAAACCAAGCCAGTTCTAAATATTAAATGAGCCCTCGAATCCAAATTTATCCAAGTTTACCTTCATCTTGAAAATCCATCAAAAGACCGTTGAGTAATTTTTTTGATGTGGGGGGTTTACATTGTCACATGGTATAATACAATTTACTTATATCGTACATAACATGTATTATATGTTAATACTATTTCCATGATTCATAAAATATGAATTTGTATTCACATTCATAAAATATGAAGTTAATGAACCATATTATTATTCACTTATAACATATGTTTTGTTAACGCCACTAACACGGTGACAATGTGAATATGTGACAATCACACTCAAACGTTTCTCGTGGTCACCATATATTCAATATGATTTAGCTTTCATCACATTAAAGGTTTTCTTGATTGCTGTCTTGTCTTCAAGCGCATACGCGAATAATCTTCACCTATCATGCTCTTTTGAACGCCTATAAAAGGCCAACTTTGCAACACCAACTACCAAGTTAGCAACTCTGCATGGGTTACCAGCTTTCTCAACAGATTTGAGAAGGAAATACAGAAACGCTGGGAAGATGAGTACCACTGAAACAGTCTTTAGCAACCACGCTTTCTCCATGCCTTCCGCCGGTGGGCTCCAAGTAAATGAGAAAACTAGCAAGAACAACACCCCATGCAACTTCCAGATGCCTCTGCACTACCCAAGGTACCGGAAGAGTGACTATGAGAGCATGCCTGAGTGGAAGCTGGACTGCCTTTTGAAGCAGTACGGCCTCCCAGTCATTGGGGATGTCAACCAAAAGAGGAAGTTTGCCATGGGAGCCTTCCTTTGGCCTTCACAATACGAATGAGAAACCCTAGCCAGTAGCTTAATGGCTACAATTTCTACTAATATTCCACATATATGGTGTTGCTTAAGACTACTGGCATGCATGTATACCGTGGAATAATATTAATTAGTTTTTAGAAGTATCCCTTAATTAAGTACTCTGTCTGTTTGTATTTAGCAGTATATATTACTGTCTACTTTTATTATTAATGTAATCAAAATAAGGGTTGTAATATAAAGTGCGTGATATATTAATATTATATTGAGCGGTTGTTTATGTATAAGTTGATTGAGAAGGTCTAGCTAACTGAATTTTTACAAGCTCCTCTGGTGGGAGTGATTAGGTAAGCTATACGTTGGTGTCTAGTGGTGTTTATCTCCCATTTTGTTGGAAGAGATCCCACGATTGAATCCTCGAACCTTTTAACTAAGAAGAAATGCGAGCATCAAACACCTAGAGGACGTAATTTTAACCAAGTAAATATTCCGCATGCCATTCTGCAGATCATTGGCACATAATTGAGTCAGCATAAAGTTATGGTTTTTATTTGTATAAAATAGACTCATCGACTTTACATATCTGTTTGATCAATACCTTATATTACATTAAACATTGGATAGAATAATATCTTTAGTTAATTTCGAGAAAGGATGCCATCAGAGGTATAGTGGACTTGGCATGTAGTAGTTGAAATCAGAGTGTGCAACATGCGTAACAAACGAAGGAACAAATGGATTACAAAATTATGAATATTACACAATTAACGAAACAAAAAACAACACCACAAATTTGCCAAGATTACTACATAACTCGAAAGGACTGTAAAACTTAAGAAACCTTACCTCGGATGAGCTAGGTTCAAATTCTAAACTAACAAGCAACCCAAATAACTAAATATACATAAAATAGTAATATTTTCAAACAACCCCATCAAACTCATGGGGGCACACAACATGAGTTTCACAACAAGAAGTCAGATGCAGATTGTCGATGCGGGTGCTAATGCTGATGCCGATGTTGATGGCGATGATGCGGGTGCTAATGCTGATGCCGATGCTGATGCCGACGCTGATGCCGATGCCGATGCTGATGCCGATGCCGATACCAATAACAAACAACGGAAGAGCAAGCACAGACTGACTGACACAAAACTGAGAGCAGATCAAACCTCAAATGATCAAACATGTTTTAATACCAAGTTAAAAATAGAGTACACATATAGACGAACGAAGAAATAATCCCAAAATTACTAATATTACTCAATTAACTAAATGGAAGAACACTTAAAATTTACCGAGACGGCTACATAACTCGAAGAGACTATATTGTGACTAACTTATTTTTCATACTAGACTACAAGTTATGTTTATAAAAAACAAAACTAACTCGAATGGACTAGACCCAAATTCTAAACTAAATAGCAAAATCAAATAATTAAATAAACATAAAACATCAATAGTTTCTTCATAGCAGGTTCTCTCAATAAATTTGAAAACACATGACCTCTCATCCACGGCGCACACACACTCTGACACCAACCAGCAGAAAAATTAGTTATCTTTATTAATCTGGTCATCCTCCTGCAATGTTACTTGCTAGCCAAGCAACTCTCCAGTCTCCGTCGTGCATGAAATTTCAATTCCACAACCTGAGATTAAAGTGGATCAATGATAATCTTGTATCGTCTCACTGGTACTAGAATGTTCCAGCGGCCTCAACTAGCATGAAATCTGTAGTAGGGCCTAATTGTAAGGTAGTAGTATGAAATCAGTTCTTTCTTATTTGATGGATAATGGTGATTAAACTCGTTTTACTTCCTTGTAACTAATGACATGTTTATTTACTTGAAAGGAAAATGATATGAAGATTATGTTTTCCAGATGATATTTTGCAAGCCAAATGATGTGGCGGTTGATAGTTGGAAGTTGATGGTTGAATTCCAACTATCAACCGCCACATCATGTGGTCTATAAAAGATAGGTCAAGTAGATGGTCTCTCTAGCTAGCATCACCCTTGTTGTGCCTTGACCCGTTCGTTAGTGCGGAACCGAGATTCAGATTACAACCTCACCAAAATCACACACAGTTGAACAAAATAAAATACAAGAAATAAAGACATCGAGAAATTTACGAGGTTCGGCAAAAACCTGCCTACGTCCTCGGAGAGATATTGCTCTTCACTATGAGAAAAACAGTACAAGTTACACATGAGTTAAATCGACATAACCCAATCCCATAACCCTTGTACACCCACTCACAGGATTTTCCCAAGAGCCTCACTCTACCCCAAGAGTTCTTTCACAAGAGATCTTTCACTCTAGCTCTCTTGATTTCTCTCACCCATGCCCATGGTAGAGCCAAATGCTCACACCATCTCTTTTGGATGCTTTCCTTCTCTCATCCGTATCCTTGTTTTGCCAAATGCTCTCTTTTTATGCTTTTCTTAATCCAAGCCTTCTCCCACAAAACATGGCTTTGAAAAAGCCACAAAACATGGCTTTGAAAAAACCACAAAACATGGCTTTGAAAAAGCCACAAAACATGGAGCAATTTAAGCCACAAAACAAGCCACAAAACAAGGAAACATTTGGCCATTATCCAACAATCTCCACCTTGGCCAAATTGTACCAAAGTCCATTGGCCTTACGTACCAGCATGCACACTCTGAATCAACCTCGTTGGTCCTGTTCCGATTCAGTTACTGCCAATGCATGTGCAGCTGCTGCAAGCTAAAAATCACCATTTAGCTTCAGACAGGATCTCAACACATCCTCGTCTCCTCCAACAGGTTTTCCTCCTCTTCATTGTCTGCAACCTGGAAACTCGTCAGCGCGCCTATTTCCAGCAACAACCCATCGAGCCAGACAAAATTCCCACACTTCCTCCTACCTCAGGACATTCTCATCACCTGTGAATCCCATAGCTCCACCTACTGCAAAACCCCTGCAACACTTGAGACTAAACATCACCAGGAGAAGTGTTGCTTCGAGTACCTAGAGGGCATACTCAAAGTCTTCCACCACAAACTTGCTAACCCGGCCTTGCACCCGTAGCATTGTGGACCCTTGCCTCCGGAACAGGATCTGAACCTGCTGTCTCTCTCAGATCCTCTTTCCAATTTTCTTCCACGATTTCAACCTTGAATAACTTAAGCAGTCTTGTGCCCACCATCATCCATGGTCTCTTGTGTGTATCATTCCACACCAAAGAAGCTTGCACCTGCTCCAAACTTACTGTTTCTTTCCTTGCAGTAAAGTTTCACAAGGTTCTCGTACAAATCTGAAAGTGAGGTAAGAAGAAAGAGGCCTTTGTCTTCTTCCTCAACATCAACTTTCGCAGTTGATCCAAGCATCCCTAAACACGGCTTCCATTTCTTCAGGCTTCCATTACTCTCCTTTACCAAGAGCAAAAACCGCCTCTCCCTTTAAACTGCTCAACTGAAAATTCCATGGTGAACAACAAATCTGGACCTCCAACGAACCAAAGCCCCCAACGATGCTCTGATACCAATTGGTGTGCCTTGACCCGTTCGTTAGTGCGGAACCGAGATTCAGATTACAACCTCACCAAAATCACACACAGTTGAACAAAATAAAATACAAGAAATAAAGACATCGAGAAATTTACGAGGTTCGGCAAAAACCTGCCTACGTCATCGGAGAGATATTGCTCTTCACTATGAGAAAAACAGTACAAGTTACACATGAGTTAAATCGACATAACCCAATCCCATAACCCTTGTACACCCACTCACAGGATTTTCCCAAGAGCCTCACTCTACCCCAAGAGTTCTTTCACAAGAGATCTTTCACTCTAGCTCTCTTGATTTCTCTCACCCATGCCCATGGTAGAGCCAAATGCTCACACCATCTCTTTTGGATGCTTTCCTTCTCTCATCCGTATCCTTGTTTTGCCAAATGCTCTCTTTTTATGCTTTTCTTAATCCAAGCCTTCTCCCACAAAACATGGCTTTGAAAAAGCCACAAAACATGGCTTTGAAAAAACCACAAAACATGGCTTTGAAAAAGCCACAAAACATGGAGCAATTTAAGCCACAAAACAAGCCACAAAACAAGGAAACATTTGGCCATTATCCAACAACCCTAGCTATGGAGAATCGTGAATCGGGGAAGTCATGAATAGCTAGTGAAGAGTAGGAGCTAGAGTATGAGATCAACTGGACCTCCTCCTGATTCCTGGTTTTCAGGTATTCGATTGCGGAATTGCAAAGGAAATTCTATTTACTTATTTATTTCATATGTGTCAATAAACGCATGACAATTCAAGCATCGAATAACTCAAGTTCCCTGTCTGTAAACATGACAAAACTAATGCCACTTATATTACTGGTCCTTTGCCTTATTTATTTTAGTTTGCAAGGGACAAGGATAGATGATAGAACACTACTCTCGCGGGCGTACATTTCATCCTCTCGATCGATTCAAGTTGCTAGGGTTGAGAAAAAGATGGTAGATTCTTCTGGCCGCAATGCAATGCAGCGACATGATTGAATGTTTGAAATGAAGGCAGATGGATGAAATGAATTCGATGGACGAAGGGTTCGAGTGAGAGAATGACTTGCTGATGTTTTGTGGTTCAGTTAGATGTTTATCTAAATCCATCAACTGATACATCAACACAACGAGAACTATCACAATTATATAGACCATCGATCACCAAAGAAAAAGACCGCTTTTGGCATCATTGAAGAGTTGTGCAGACTCGTTCCAATTTTGGTATAGAGGCCTAGCTGGCCAAGGGAAACATTGATCAAGTAAACATCGACAACATATCAATCAAATATCAACAGCATAGGTATACAAAAAAATAGATGATATAGTAGTTGAGATTTGAAAAATGAGCATATTGGCCAATTTCCCAAAGAAGTTCTACAAAAGAATTTAAGATGTAAAATGCCTTGAAGTGGCAGATGTAAAGTGTCTTGGAATGAGCATTCTACATTTCTTTAGATCCATCTTCGTCGGAAGATGTAAATAAAAATGTATATTTACATATATTTTTATACATCTTTAGGAGGTGGGCAATGCCAATCAAAAAGAGAAGAAAAAAAAAATGAGATCCTAATTTACATATCTCCCGTTAAAGTAAAATTTCTTCGCTGAAGATGCTCTTGTAAAACAATATTCAAAGGATTCCAAGTTAAATCGAGCATTTTGTTGGCATTTGGTAGCATTATGAGCACACTAATTCTAGCATTACGACTAGATACATTACAACAAGGGCCTTATAGCTCATGTTGTTGAAAACATTTGTTTACCTCTAATCTCGAGGTCCTGCTTTTGATAAGTCCTCCCAATATCACTTGTATTATAAAGTTAAATACATTGCAACAAATGAAAATATTACCATGTAGGAGTTCAAGGTTCCACAGAGTATTGTCCAATAATTTTTTTTTCTTGAACAAATGATATTATCTATACTAAGAGAGTGGGGGAGTAGGGTAGTGGGCTAAACCTCATAATGGGTTAACCATATAATATGGTTCAAATTTGCTTTTGGCAAGAATCAAACTTAAGACCTCTCACTTACAAATAAAGAGAAATATTACCAAACCGTAGTACTAAGTGATTGTATTGTGCAATAATTTATTTGCTACATAAATCATTAGGGTAGTGTCTACTAATTCCATGCTAAGGGACCTGGAAACTTTAAGTCCAAAATATCCCAAGTTTTACCTTCATCATGTACACATAAGAATACATCATTTAAAGACAACTCTTTTTTAGTCTTTTAGAAGTGCAATTTAACCATCGAGTAATGTTCGAACCCATTCCATCCTTTGGAATGATGTTCGAACTCATCGCGCAGGATGCTCGAATGCCACCCACTTTTAAAAATAAAATAAAATAAAAATATTTGAATTGTCAAAATTGGGCCAAGGAGCCTAAGGTTCCAAAGATTTTTCGGGTGGAGGTTTACACAACTGTTAAAAAAGGCCATTGTCCAGGTACAAATTTCACCCCACGCAAAGTTACCAGCATTACCGGCCTTGTCTCGGGGGCTTTTGCCAATTTTTACCATATGAAACATAATAACAGATAGCCTCCTCACCTTTTCCCACCAACGCCATTGGTCTCACAACCCTTTGATTCTTACAATTTCTCTAGGAGTAGGAGTCTCTCTCTCTCTCAGAAGAGCTCTCTGGAGGCGCTGCAGGCAGACTCCGAGAGCTTAAGAGAGACGTGAGACCTTTCTCTCGTGGGGTATTATCCGAAAGAGTCAACAACAACAACAACGGCGGCCATTCCCAGGCTCTCTCTTAATCGTCTTGCAGTTGCGGCTATTGCTGTCATCATTTTTGGCATTGCCATTTCTGCTGTTTAGGCAAACCCCATGCCATCCGCTCCCGCTCCCGCTCCAGCTTCCAGTAACAGCCACAGCGATGGTTAGTTCTGAATCAGTTTTTCCCCTTCTGTTTTCCTCTCCCTCTTTTCTCATTGTGTACTTTGGATTCGACATTTCATGGTTTAGTGGTATTCATGGGGGTTAACATCTTATTTTCAGGGACAAACATTGACCAAGGGATTGCATACTCACTAATGGTGCTGGCTCTTGTGCTTACATACCTAATCCACAGTGCCGACATTCCCGGCTTCTGAGCTCAAGAACAAACGAAGGAATCAACGGAATCAGGGATAAGAGTTTTGTTCAGTCAGATGGATGTTTTGTGTATTCCCTTGCTCATGTGCTGTGTTATGGGATGTCCATTGTACTAATTCTGGCTTTGACAATTTGTTGCTGTTTGACAATTGCATTTCCAGAATTCTGTTTATGAATAACATGAAGCAGAAAAGTAGAAGACGAAATATAGCACATTTGTAAAATGCTAAACAAATCCAGATCAGAATAACATATTGCAAACATCATTTCCGATATCAGATACAAAGCACGGAGTTACGTAGTAATACAACCTCAATAATTGTCAGTTTTTCACCATCAAAAATTCAAAATGAAGAAGGGAAGGAAAGAAGTCATCCGTACGAGAAAGATCTTGGCCTAAGAATCCTATCAGCACCAAATGCAATCAGGCTTTCTGATCAATTTGGCTTTGCATCCTTCTGTTCCTGGTCAGCTAGTGAAAACTTCTTCACTTTCTGTTTGGAGACGAAAGAAACATGTTAGTGTTTGCATAAATGAAGGCACAAATTTGAATTCAGAAATTAAATGATACCATAGCTACTGACCTAATAAGCAATAGTGACTCAATAATCAAGATTGTAAGAAAGTATCATCGTTAGTAGCTTATAAGTTATGACAAAATCATTAAAATGTCGATATCTACGTTGGAGCGGTTGCTTATTTGAGCATTAAACTACAGAGCATCTATAAGCTCGATTTCTCAACTTTTGGTAAATCCGAAAATCCAATAGCAATAAGAAAGCTAGTTCTCCTGTTTACACACTGAATGCCAAGTTTATGTATCCAAATATCAACTTGATGACTACTCGGCTTTGATTCCCGCATCTTCAGAGCCATATAACTTCACCAAAACAAGTAAATAATCAAATTGAGGAAACAATGGAGTAACTGTCAAGTTCACGACTTGAACTCTAGTTTGCATAAAAATGGCGTCCCAAAGATTAGATCCCACCAACACATATATAATTGGGAAAGCAACTGCCTCGATGAGTCAGAATCCTGATTAGCAATCAGCTAACTAGGATAAGCTGGCTGGTGATTCAATTAGACAGTAAACAAACCAGAACCACGAAGAAGTTTATTTAGTTCAAACAAATGCATCAATTGGTTTCAGCAGAATGTTGTCATATGCACATGTCTTATTAACTTCACGAAACCAGAAAACTATATCTTCGAAAAAAGTTTCGTACTTTCAAAGAAAAACAAAAGCATGAATTGAAAAAGCTCACTCCAAACAAATATCAATCTGGGTTTAAAGTTTCAACATTATCCGCAATCAAACTTTTTTCAACAAAACCTAATTCTCTGCCATAATAAATCAAACCCAAAATTACCTAACCCCATTCACTCAATTAAATCAAATAATTTGAACAAGCAGCCAAACCCCCAAATCAAATCCCAAATTACGAGTGAATTATTCGATCAATTACTTAATAATTTCCAGAGAAAGCAAAGAACAAATTAACCCAGTACTCACAAATCACAGAGAAACTCAAAAGGCAAAGAAAGAGTGTGAATTGAGAGAGAAATAGAAAGTGGGTGACCTTATTGAGCACGCATTCTCGCAGGGAATGCAAGAGGCGAACGCATTTGTCTTGATCGAAAGGAGACTGAGCGACGCAGTTGAGCAGATCCAGAGCCTCCTGGCCGCACACCACCTTGCCACGAGCGTCCTCCATTGCTGTTTTACCTTAATCAGGGTTTAGGGTTTTAGAGGTGGAGGTCTTTCCTCTCTTTTGTTTTTCCGAGGATTTGTTTGGTTCCCGAGAAAAGCAAAGAAAGTGGTGGAAAATTCGGCAGTCCCGCCTTGCCGAGTACGTTAGTTAAAGTCGGTCTGTCTGACCCCGAGTTTTCGTTTCTCTTTTTAACTTTTCTTTCTCCAACGACGCCGTTCCGTTGTAATCCGAAATTATTCCCGCCAAAGCGGATGACTTTGGTAATTAGGTTGTATTATTTGTATTACTTTGCTGGTTATACCTATTACAGTTCATGATCATGTTCTTCTAATTCATATTAGCAACTTCCTCACATGCTGCTAGTATGTGGCGGTCAAGTAGGGGATTTACTATGTTTGTTTACTGTGTTTTACTCTCTCTAGATCAAATAGTGATCATTAGAGAAGAAACTCAGTTGGCATTGAATCTGTAATTGTGTTGTGACCGTGTTTTAACTTTTAAATGACGTTATTACAATAGATAAGGGCATCTCCAAACTATTAGTTCTAGTAACAAAAGTATATTGATGTCAAACTAACTTAACAGTTAAAATTCTTTATTGTATAACAATTTACCGAATGATTCAATAATATTTTTCTTCACTTGAAATGAATAGGTATTAAATTCGAATGCACCAGCTATGCAAGATTAAGATTGTGAATTACCACTAACGAGGAAAGTTTATGCTTCGAAGGCCCGTTGGAGCAATGGATTAGGAATAAATAAATAAAAAATGAAGAAAGACGAACTTTTGTAACAATGTTTTGAAATACTACATACCCAACCCAATGCAATGAAATTGAAGAGTACCACATAGGAAAAATTGAAAGTTTGAACTCTAAATCATGTGGTACGATAAGCATGTCTAAACTGAAAATTTTGATTAAATCATGTGTATTGTTGAGACACTGTGACTTGTAAACATGCCGGACAATAACTCTTCCATGCCTTATCAAGTTATGGGTGCAAATTTTGGTAGAGTTTTGGCTAAACGATTTTACCAAACTTGAGATTGTAGAGTTTGTTAATGGCAAAATGTGGTGCAAATTATTGCCTCTTTTCTATGACTAGTAATGATAAGAATTGAGAATAATATAATTTTTAGAAGACAAGATTTTAATACTTAAACAAGATGAAGTTTAGAAAAGGGAATTGTTATTAGCACTCCAAAAATCTTATTCTACACTCCAAACTTTCTATATTATGAAAGAAAAATACACTTATGAGGAATGTAGAATGAGATTTTTGGAGTGTCAATAACACTTCCCTTAGAAAAATGTCTTGTACAACATTAAAAATTTATTTTAGTCCCTAGACTCTGTTTAATACCAGAATATGTATTCAATTTCTCTCTTTTTTATTTATAACTTTATGGTGTTCATAAATTAAATTTTGTGAAAATATTATAAATTTTAATCCCCATTATGGTAAGTATCTTATATAAGAAAATATTTTCGTAGAGATTTTTCGGTACACTTCTATTTTTGCATATTTTCTTATGTGCCACTAATTCATTACAATATATTTAAGTACAAACATTTCAGTGCACTAGGTTAGTTTAATATGTTTAGATATGAACATTTCGGTACACTAGTTTAGTATAATATATTTAGGTACCGACATTTCAATACACTAGTTTAATACCATATGATTTAGGTACGGAATTTTAGATACACTTATATTTTTGCATATTTTCATATGTGCCACTAATTCACTACAATATCTTTAGGTACAAACATTCTGGTACGCTAATTTAGTAAAATATATTATGATACGGATGTTTAGGTACACTAATTAGAGGAAGTTAAATAAAATTAATGAATTAAAATTTTTATAATAATAAATTTAAAATTTAATGTAATGACATTTGTCACACCCTAAAGTTTTTTTTTTTTTTAGAGCATGAATAAAAATGGTAACTTTAATGTAATAGCAGGTGACTGTGTTGAACTAAAACGTTTCATTAAACAAAGTAATTTAAATAGTCATTACACATAAAAGAAATGACAACTCCTTAAAAAAAGTTTAAAAGCTTCTGGTCCAGTGGGTCCATAAAACTCACTAGGATAGGCGGTATTATTGAACCAAACAAAGCAACAAGCAATAAAACCAAAAACGGATACCTTAGAATCGAGTGATCAACCTTCTTTGCAAGGCGGACAACTCAACACAAGGAAAAGTAATAAAAAGATATCTTTACTAACACATCAGCACGACCATCCCTTTTGAGGATTAATTGAATATCCAGTCATTCGAAACTAATCCGCTTCCGTTTCTACTTTCCGTAAGCGGGCCTGGGCTTCTTCCAACTGTCCGGATCAAGGATAATAAATAAAATTGAAACAAGATAAAATCGTACATCGAAACGACTTCTGGCATCATCGAAAGGATCGAAACCACATTCATAGGCCAACAATTTTTCTGGACTATTTATAAACAGTCTCTTTCTTCCAAGTCATCCACTAGATTTTTGTCTCAGCTCCTGTAACACAATTAATAAGGGGTGAGCTAAAAGCTCAGTAGGGGCCCAAGGTCTTAAGTGATTAATATTATTAATGTTATGAATGTTTTATGAGTAATGTAATGCAAGAACCTACTTCTTTTCTACCCAACATGTTAATCTATATATTAAAACAAACAGACTTGCATGTCCCATACCATGCATTTTACTACTATAGTCCCGAATGCTTTAATATATAAAATAACCCCCATCAAATATCCCAATTTCATAAACCCCTTTTTCTTGTCATCTTATCTAATTCATTGATCTACAGCCCAAATCACCCACATGACAATTTATCCCACCAATACCCTATTCTAATGTGCACACCGGGCTCGCCTGGAACTGGTTTCTCAATGAATAGATTCAATAACACAAAAGCTAATTTCCACATTTTCCCACAACCTAAGTAACTCCTTTACTTCGTTGACATATGATAATGATCATGCCAGTATATAATATACCACATTTATAATATATCACATCTAAGCCAATAGTTAAATATATATATATATATATAGCATGTTCACATTTCAACATTTCACATGATACAAATAACACATGTAATTAATTAATTCCCCAAATTTCCCTACCTCGAATCCTCACTTCTTACTCCACGAGTACTTCTTTTGCTTATCTTCTCTATTACTCTCTTACTCACTTTCTACATAGGGTATGCATTGCATGTTCCAAAAAAATAAAAATAAAATAAAAAAATAAAAAGAGCAAAGATGGAGGATTGCTCCTATTTATACTATAAGTGAGGAGGCAAAACTAGTTGTTCTCATTGGTTTATAGGTTTCTCTACAATCAACTCCTCATGCTATAACACCATTCCACGTTAACTATAGGGTTCATTAGTCATCATCATAGTCTTCAATAGTCATCACACTAAAGTGCTTACTAAACACTCTAAAAACACCAAGTGATGACACATAACCTACAAACATTCCACCAAACATGCTAATAATATGATTAGTGTCCTTAGGTTGGCATGGTGGGTAAACACCACGTGGCAAACTTAGCCACTCAATGAATGTCATTTGTCCTCAATTTCCTAGTCCAATTCTAAATTCTAAATTCGTATATATTCCGAAATGTAAACAAAAAATTGTCATGATCTCGAAATGAAATACACTTTCATCCTATGACATTCAAAATAGTAAAATCTACAACGTGTTCTAAGCACTTTGAAAATTTAGGAGTTTCACAATCTATCTAAATAAACTTAAGAAGGGTGAAGTCAAATTGGATTTTTCCTTTTCCAAATGGGCTAAATATAAATTGTATATGGTTTGTAGTCTAATAATGTCAACCCAACCTTAGTTAACCTAATCAACTTTCTATTTAAATATAAGCTAAATAAAAATGTTCCCATTTATGCAAGACTAAATAGAAATAAAAAGAGAAGTCTAAAATTTTAATCATATAAGCATGTCTGGAAGAAGGTGTATAAAATTTAGAAATTATAAGACTCCACAATTTACCCTCCTTAAATAAATTTTGTCCTCGAAATTTAAAACATACCAGTGTTGAAAAATAATTATGGGTATTTTTCTCTCATTTCAGCTTCTAATTCCCTTGTAGCTTCCTCTACACTCCCATGTAGCCAAAGAACTTTGACTAACGAAATAGTTTTTGTACGTAACATTTGATCCTTATGGTCTAATATCTGTATTGGTCTCTCTTCGAATGATAATTTCTCATCGACATTGAGTTCTTCCCAATTTAGACCATGTGTTGGATCCGGTTCATGTCTATACTTGATTGAAAACTACTGTTATAAGCAAATTCTGCTAAAGAAAGATGATCTTCCCAGCTTCCCTAAAAATCCAAGACACAAGCTCGTAGCATATCTTCTAAAATTTGAATAGTTCTCTCTGATTGACCATCAGTTTGGGGATGAAATGCACTACTAAAATTCCTAAAACTTGTTGCAAACTATCCCAAAATCGAGAAGTGAATTTGAAATCTCTATTCGAAACAATTGACAATGGAATTCCATGTAATTTAACTATCTCTTGAATGTAAATCTTGCCAAGGATTTATGTGGAATCCGTCGTTTTCACTAGTATGAAATGCGCAAATTTAGTCAAATGATCTACAATGACCCAAACATCATCTTTCTTTTTAGGTGAATGCGGTAAGCCTGTAACGAAATCCATAGTTATATGATCCCACTTCCATTCTACAACAGGTAAAGATTGAAGAGAGCCAGCCAATTTTTTATGTTCGGCTTTTACTTGCTGATAAGTCAAACACTTGGATACAAGTACCGCTATAATTTTCTTCATACCACTCCACAAAAACTGACAACGCAAATCATGATACATTTTTGTATTGCCTGGATGAATAGTGTATGACGAGTAATGTGCTTAATGAAGAATGTCATCTCACAATTCTTGGACATCTAGTACAAATAATCTGCCTAAGTATTTTAGGCTATCATCATCATGAAGAGTCCATCCTTCAAGCTTATCTCTGGCTAAAATTTTCTCTCAAATTGACTTAGAAAAGACATCATCTTGTTGTTTTTCAACTACTTTTCCCAACAAAGTAGGTCTTGTAACCAAATTATAAAAGACATGCTGTATTTTCATGTATATTCACATGTAAATCGCAGTCCAAAATAGACTCAAATCATTTTCCACTTCTGGATTTGTAACCATGCTACAAATCCATGCAATTTTCTACTGAAGGCATCCGCTACGACATTGGCTTTTCCAGGGTGATAGTGTAAACCAAAGTCAAAATCTTCTAAATATTCCATCCAACGTCATTATCTTAAATTGAGCTCTTTCTAAGTAAAAAGATATTTCAAACTCTTGTTATCAGAGTAAAGCTCAAATCGCTCACCATAAGGGTAATGTCTCCAGGTCTTCAAAGCATGCACAATTGCAACTAAATCTAAGTCATGTGTTGGATAATTCCTTTCATGTGTTTTCAATTGGCGAGAAGTATAAGCTACTACTCTATTAGATTGCTTCAAAACACATCCAAGTCCTCGTAAAGATGCATCAGTATAAACTACATAATTTATGCCTATTTCAGGAATAATTAATATTGGCGTTGTCGTCAAGCGAGTTTTTAATTCTTGAAATGACTCTTCACATTCCTCATTCCATATAAACTTCACTCCCTTTTGTGTCAACTTGGTCATTGGTGCAGCTATTCGAGAAAAATCCTTTATAAACCTTCTGTAATATCCAGCCAATCCAAGAAAACTCCGTATTTTTGATACATTCTTTGGTTGGTTCCAATTCAATACTACTTCCACTTTAGAAGAATCAACTGCAATGCCCTCACTGGAAATTATATGTCCTAAGCACTTTACTTCTGTCATCCAAAATTCACATTTACTCAACTTGGCATACAATTTATTTTCTCTTAATGTTTGTAGAACAGTTCGCAAATGATCCTCATGCTCTTATTTGGTTCTAGAATAGACCAAAATATCGTCGATGAATACGATCACAAATTGATCCAAGCAATGTTGAAAGATTCGATTCATCATATCCATAAATGATGCTGGTGCATTTGTCAATCCAAAAGGCATAACTAGAAATTCATAATGCCTATAACGAGTCCTGAAGGCTGTTTTAGGTATATCTTCTGTTTTGACTCGAAGTTGACGATAACTTGATCGGAGATCATTCTTTGAAAAATATAGAGCACCTTTCATCTGATCAAATAAATCAATCCTAGGTAGAGGGTACTTATTCTTTATAGTGATTCTATTTAGCAACCGATAATCAATGCACAACCTAAGGGTTGTATCACTTTTCCTCAAAAATAATACAGGAGCACCCTAAGGTGAAATACTTGGCCGAATAAATCCTTTCTCTTGAAGTTCTTGAAGTTGCTTTTTGAGTTCCTTCAGTTCTACTGGTGCTATTCGATGATGAGGTCTAGAAATAGGCGTTGAACCTGGGTATAATTCTATCACAAACTCTAGTTCATGCTTTGGTGGCAATCTAGATAACTCTTCAGGGAAAACATCAATGAATTCCTTTATTATAGGAATTAATTCTTCATGTGACCCTTTTACTGCTTTGGTTATAATGATGGCTAACAAGCCCAAATAATCAAAATTTCTTTTATGCACTTTGTGAGCTTGCTTATCCCCATAGAAACTGAAAGTTTCTCCCTCAGGAGTATTTATTGTAATTTTCTTTGTGCTATAATGAACTATAACTTCATATTTTTTAAGCCAATCCACCCCTAAGATAATATCATACTCCAACATGTCTAATATCTTCAAATCAAAAGGAATTCTATGGTTTGACATTTCTATCTCGCAAGATTTGCACACTTTAGTAACCTCTTTGCTACCACTCAAGGGAGATCCAACTAACAAAGAAAATTCCATGTTTTGAGTTTCTAACCCAAGAGTAGATGCAAAACATTTTGATATAAATGAGTGTGTAGCGCCACCATCAAATAACACTCTAGCCGAAGAGTTGAAAACTAGAAACGTACCTTCCACTAGTTTATGCTCAACTTGACTTGCCACATTTTTCTATAGTACAAACTCGTCCCTGTGTGAGTTGTCCAGATTTCTTTGTATTTGGAGGAGCTCTTGGTCTGGCTTGTGAAAATTGTCCTCCTAGACGTTGTGATGGTTGAATAACTTGTGGTCTTGGCCAATTTCCTTGAGTTTGATAAGGGACATAGTTCTGAGGTGGTGGTGCAAGAAATTATGTTTGTGGAGTGTAAAATTGTACTTGGGGGGCATGATATTGCACCTGAGATCCTTGATTCCTTCGTTGTTGTGGACAATTCTTCTTAATATGTCTGATTTGCTGACATTGATAACATGTTTGGGGTTCTTGGCTTTCCTATGGTTGATACGAAAGAGGATTAAATCGTGTCCGCTTATTGGTATGTCCACTACTAAAGTTCTTATAATCCGAAATTCTTTTATTTTCATACCGTTCCATTATGTACGCCATTTCCTTTACATCAGCATACTTGCTTAACTTTAGAAATTCCACCTTTTCCAAGATTGGTTGTCTCAACCCTTCTTCAAATTTCCTCACTTTTGCGACATCATTGGGAATCATATAAGATGCACAACACATAAGCTCTTCAAATTTAGCCTCATATTCAATGATAGTTAAGTCACCTTGTACAAGATTAACAAACTCTCTTGCTTTCATACTCCTCAAAGTACAAGAAGATAGTCTCAAATTCTTCCCAAGTTGTAACTTGTGTATCTGGAATACTTAAAATTGACTCCCACCAATGGTATGCTTGTCCTTCTAAATAAGTACAAGCAATAATCACTCGAACGTTTTCTGGAACCTTTTGGTTATCCATTTTTCTCTTCATCTGCCTCAACCATTCTTATGCGGCTATAGGGTTTGACTCACAACTAAATATAGTTGGTTTTGTCTTGCGGAATTCTCCTTGTATCCTCATAACTTGATTTTCTTCAGTTTCATAATGTTGGTCTTGGTTATTACTTTCTCTAAATGATGTGGCCATATCCTGAATAGCTAAAATTACTTCGACATTTCCATTGAACTCTTTTTGATTGTTTGCCATCTCGAATCCAACAAACAAATTATCTCAAAATAAAAGAAAGAAAGAAAGAAAGAATAATATAAAGTATATGGTAATACAAAGACAATTAAGAAAACATGTATTTATTAACATTTACACTATTTTACAGCAAAAAGTTGTTCATACTACTTCGACTATCTTACACTATGATACAACCAGAAGTCTTATACTCTACCTCCCACTGTCTTACACTATTTTACATCAAAAGACTAGTAGTTAGTTTGTAAGACTTAGTAGAGCTTTTTATACCACTATTAATATATATACAACTACCAAGTCTTACAAACTATCATTATTGTATAAATATTAATAGTTGATTCCATTACACCACCACAACATACACCACCAGTCTTATAAACTAACGGCTAGTAGTTAGTTTGTTTTTATAAATATTAAGACTTACAAACTAACGACTAGTAGTTAGTTTGCAAGTATTATAAACATTATCATTATTGATTCCATCATCAGCAGCTTCAACAACATGCCTTCTCGTTCTAATGCTATGCTTTGTAATACGCTTTTGGGCTAAAAAATGTGATTGCGCCTTCTAATTGCGGTATGTTTAATTATCTCCTTAACAAGGTCTCTGGTGGAACTTCGAATAAGGTTATTATATTGACCAAGATTGGTTGGAATACACCTATGATAGGGGTTGAGATGGAATTCTCCGCACAATCCATCACTTATGTTTGACTCCATTGTGTCTGTCAAGGCCATAAAGAAATAAGACATCTAGAATACAATAATTGTATAATAGATCGTCAAATTTGTAGAAAAAACTCCTTCTTAATGGTAAGAATACTTAAACTGGCAATTCTTAATCAAAGGATTGTAAACCTAATGCTCTGATACCAATTTGTCAATCCTTAAGTTATTATTTTTTTTAGAGCATGAATAAAAAGGGTAACTTATATGTAATAACAGGTGATTGTGTTGAACTAAAATGTTTCACTAAACAAAGTAATTTACATAGTCATTACACATAAAAGAAACGACAACAACTCTTTAAAAAAAAGTTCAAAACTATTTATAAGCAGTCTCTTTCTTCCAAGTCAGCCACTAGATTTTTGTCTCAACTCCTGTAACACAATTAATAAGAGGT
The DNA here is from genome assembly GCF_041283825.1 of Pyrus communis. NCBI lineage: Eukaryota > Viridiplantae > Streptophyta > Magnoliopsida > Rosales > Rosaceae > Pyrus > Pyrus communis. Next base: position 9,036,469 of record NC_142570.1, read on the forward strand.
GAGCTAAAAGCTCAGTAGGGGCCCAATGTCTTAAGTGATTAATATTATTAATGTTATGAATGTTTTATGAGTAATGTAATGCAAGAACGTACTTCTTTTCTACCCAACCCGTTAATCTATATATTAAAACAAATAGACCTGCATGTCCTATACCATGCATTTTACCACTGTGGTCCCGAGTGCTTTAATATATACAATAACCCCCATCAAATATCCCAAGTTCATAAACCCCTTTTGCTAGTCATCTTATCTAATTCATTGATCTCCAGCCCAAATCACCCACATTGACGATTTATCCCACCAATACCCTATTCTAATGTGCACACCGGGCTCACCTGGAAGTGGTTTCACAATTAATAGATTCAACTACAAAAAAGCTAATTTCCACGTCTTCCCACAACCTAATTAACTCTTTTACTTCATTGACATATGATAATGATCATGCCAGTCTATAATAATATACCACACTTATAATCTATCACATCTAAGCCAATAGTTAAATATATATAGCAAGTTCACATATCAACATTTCACGCAATACAAATAACACATGTAATTAATTAATTCCCCTACCTCGAATCCTCACTTCTTACTCCACGAGTACTTCTTTTGCTCATCTCCTTTATCACTCTCTTACTCACTTTCTACGTAGGGTATGTATTACATGTTCAAAAAAAAAAAAAAGAGTAAAGATGGAGCATTGCTCCTATTTATACTATAAATGAGGCGGCAAAACTAGTTGTTCTCATTGGTTTATAGGTTTCTCTACAATCAACTCCTCATGCTATAACACTACCATTCCACGTTATAACTATAGGGTTCATTAGTCATCATCATAGCCTTTAATAGTCATCACACTAAAGTGCTTACAAAGCACTCTAAAAACACCAAGTGATGACACATAACCTACAAAGTTTCCACCAAACATGCTAATAATATGAGTAGTGTTTAAACACCACGTGGCAAACTTAGCCATTCAATGAATGCCATTTGTCTTCAATTTCCGAGTCCAACTGTAAATTCTGAATTCGTATAGACTCCTAAATGTAAACTGAAAAGTGTTGTGATATCGAAATGAAATACACTTTCATCCCATGACATTCAAAATAATAAAATCTACAACACGCTCTAAGCACTTTGAAAATTTAGGAGTTTCACTATCTATCTAAATAAACTAAAGAAGGGTGAAGTCAGATTGGATTTTTCCTATTCCAAATGGGTTAAATATAAATTGTATATGGTTTGTAGTCTAATTTCAACCAAACCTTAGTTAACCTAATCAACTTTCTATTTAAATATAAGCTAAATAAAAATGTTCCCATTTATGCAAGACTAAATAGAAATAAAAAGAGAAGTCTAAAATTTTAATCATATAAGCACGTCGTGTATAAAATTTAGAAATTATAAGACTCCACAACATTAAATAGATATCTATTAAAATTAAAACAAATATATAATATGAATTTGAATTAAGTACATATTAAAAGACTAAAATAAATATCCAATTAACATCATATTTTTATTAAATTTTAATCTTCTTTAAGGATTAAAGTTAAAAAACCTCTAGTGGTTGTTTTGTTGGAGTGTACAAATTTGTATAATAAAAAAAAAAAACTCTATGTACATGTAATACGTTGTCATAGTGAAACAATAAACATCTTTAGTGCGGACGTAGCTCAATTTTGGTGAATTTGCGATATATATCGCTTTTGTGCATTTGTATGATTTTTGGTGTAATAAGTTAATCCAACTATTGACATCAACAATGTCCATGGTAATCATGTTCAGACTTACACTTGATTGACAAGTTTAACAACTAATTAACCATATCCGTCATACTAAAAGATTAAAGTCAATAATTAACTAACCTGAAAACGATTCATATCGAACAGAAGCATAATCAAATCAGAGAATCGTTTATTAACAAATTGCTTAATTAGGTTCAACAAGACACCTGATGATTCAAATAGTCATTTGTTATTTCTCCTAAAATAGCCATAACACTGCATGCAGATTGTTAGTTTTGCGTGCTAAAAACCCTCTTCTCCTTTGAAAAATAGGCGAAATTCCCTTCTCATATCTCTAACAACATAACCGTTGACATCGTCCGAAACCCTTAAAATACCATGCAATCACAGGAGCAAGCAACTCCAAACAATTTTTATAGCAGGCATCCATCTCACTGTTCTTTTAGCCGTCTTGTGTTGAAGGAAACAAGGACTAGGTTACAATATTATTATTTTTATTTTATTTTTATTATAATTAAGCTTCCTTCAACACCGGCTCACCAGGGAAATTAAATAAAATATTTATAAGAAATATATATCGAAAGATATATAGAACTCCGGGAGGCAAGATGGGAAAGATTCAGATTGCGGTGTTCCTAGCGGCAGCAATGGGCTGCTTCTTGATAGGATCAGTGAGTGCTTTCACTCACATTGTTGGAGGAAAAGAGGGCTGGTCTGTACCTGAGAACAAAACTTACTATGAGGACTGGGCTTTTCCAAGAACCTTTGGGGTTGGTGACAGACTTGGTAAGAACTTCTTGTTGATTTTTCAAATTTATGAAGGAAAAAAAAAATAGTATCCATTTTCATCTTATTTATTGTATAAAAGGCCTTGAATTCCCAATGTGGGTTCTAACCGATAAACGAACGAATGATCTGTCTGATTGGCTTGAAAGGGTTTCGGTTTTGAATACATGGAATGAGGTTCAGAACGAAACCCTAAATTTAAAAACAAACAAGGAGTTTCAGTTTGATTCTCGAAAATAAATTAAATAGTTTGTACATTTGTAACATGTGTATAATACTCCGAATTTACTAACTAGGATTCTAAATGATTTTTGTTTTCAAACTAACCAATGAAGATGAAACTCGAACCAACCAAATATGATTTTGTCTTGGCAATCGAAATTCCTTTGAGCTACGTAAATCAAAGCAAGTTCGGCTTGGCCTACAAATTTTCAAACTTTAGGTTCATATACTCTTGAATACCATTTGATATATCTATATATATCTGGCTAACAATTCTTGCCTGAATGTGTGGTCCGAATTGCAGTTTTCCCCTACAGGCCCGGCTCTGGCAACGTAGTAGTCATCAACAAGGACGACTTCGACAAATGCACACAGAAGAATGTCATCTACATGTATTACAATGGACCAACCATCCTCGACCTCACAGCACCAGGTGACTACTACTACTACAGTGGCGTCGGCAAGCACTGCGAGTTTGGCCAAAAGCTCCACATCAAGGTCGTCAACAAGCCTGGATCGTCTGGCAAGATTTCCCCATTCAAGCTTGTTTCCAAGAACACCAAGACTACTGCTGGCGCGCCTGCCCCCGTCACAGATGCGGCTGCTCCTGCTCATTCCTCAGCCACCACCATTCAAAATGTTGGCATGGCTTCTGGTTTATTGACCGTCTTCCTTTCTCTCTTCATCTAAAGAGAGATTTTATGTACTTTTGATATTGCCCTTGACAAAGTAATTACATGATATATATCATCCATACTACAATTAAGAGAAAATTCTGTCAAACGTTGTACTGGAAGATGGATTTTTATCCCTATTAAATTAAATAATCTTAATAATTCATCTAAACCATGAAGTTACGATTACATTTACATGGAATCTTAGTTTAGTTTATCCAAATGCTTAGGCCTTTCACCGTGAGTCAAAAGTTTTGAGTTCGATTCTTACAGAATATATAACTTTTACAACCATCAAACTTACACGCTACAAAAACAGTGTTATAGAAATCAAACTCATACGGCCTGATTTTCATGTATTGTGATCAAACTCACATAAACTACTGTGGAATACCTTAATGGCACTTGGATTAACAATGCGGAAAGACAAAGATTTGACTCTTGAGAATGGACTCAAGCTGCCCTTCACTCAATAAGGTATAGGTATGATTTCAAAGGAAATAATGGACCATCAATTCAGCCCATTCCAACTAGATAGGCCTTAAACTATGACCCAAGAAGCCTGAGGGTAGAGTATTGGTAATTACCAAATCCATTTTAAGAGCGTGTACAATGGAAGAGGATTCAAATTGTATATCCAAACTCAAATTCTGGTTTTCAACACAGTTTGGGCACGAAAATGTACGGCTTCTTCTATGTAAGTAGATTTTCTTTATTACACACAAATCACAATTTGACATATAAATATATATATATATATATATACACATATATATTTATATGTTTGTAATAAATCACTTTAGTAAATGTGTCAGCTTATCATTTATAGGCAGTGAAGAATAACTCCTTCACAGTAAAAACGAACCAATATTCTTCTCAACCACACATTTCTCTCTGCATATCTTTCTTTCTACTAGCTGAAAAATTATGTCAGATGAGATACGGAATAACACGTTTGAGGCCGTGAAAAAAGGAAAAAAATTTGGATAAACAAAAAGAAACCAGAAGAAAAAAAAAAAGGAAAAAAAAAAGGTAAAGACTTTGGATAAAGAGAACAAAAGGAAGGAAGGGTGAAAGTGCAAAAAAGAAACACAAAAGAAGTGCATGGTTGGAGTGTGCTGTGTGAGTATAGAATAACTTATATGATACAGATACACTGTTACGCTGATGCATATTATCCCAACAATATAGGAAAATAGGTTAATCTCTCACCATGTCTTCTTGTATCATTAGCACGAAACATCATCGTGGCAGTATACCCATGCCATACAAATCACTCACGTGATGGGTTGTTTGATATTTCAACAAATATCATCCATCCATCCCTCCATTAAATCTCATGAGAGATATCAACGTCCGACCCATAGAGGAAATCTCACTCGATATTCTGTATCAAGAGTCTTGCTGTCGGGTGGTTGCTCAACTTGGCTCCCATTTGACCCTACCTGCCTGATTTTCCACCCACAATGCATGACTACTGCTTCACTGTAAACCCAGATGCATGCATACATACATTTAGTCTGAAAATTTTAATTTCTGCAATTACTCGTACTATACATATTGTTGTACGGATTTGATTTGCTCCTGGAAAAAGTAAGCTAGCTAGATATTTAGATTTGGGGACAACCTCAAATAAATAGAGTGGTTTCATAATTTTTTAGTCACTCACCCTCTTTTTTTTCAATTCTATACCTAAAATAATAAATCCTAGCTAGCTCTTGGTCAAAATTGTAATTTTATTTTGTGACATTGAAACATATCTCAAGTTTGAATATTTCTTTCATGTTCATTAGAAAGAAGTGCGAAAGTACTTAGAGATATGTCAACCCTAAGTGATGACGACCGTGAAAGTTCAGAGATGATTATTAAAAAACACATCTTTTCATAAACATTTTTTATGCAATTAGATTTATTGTAAGCATGTTGAAATTATTACTAAAAAGTGTTTGGACGCGTTTTTTGGGACCCTCTCCAACCCACCCAACTAAATGCTAAGACCATCTCCAACTGAAGGCTGGCCATAGGACTCGTTTTAGCCCTCTAACCCTCCAAGATATTAATATTTTAATGAACAGTACATGATCATATTTGCCTCCATCTCCAATCGAGGGCCAAAATGCTATAGGGCTCATTTTAGCCCTGTCAGAAAAAACCATCTCCAACCAAGGGCCACAAGGCCATAGCGCTAAACATAATTATTATTTAAATTTAAAAACTACAACAATTAAATTTAAAAACTACAACTTATATTTAAAAATTACAACTTAAATTTTAAAACTACAAATTAAATTTAAAAACAACATTAACTTAAATTTTTTAAATTCATAAAAAAAAAAAAATTTAAAAATTGGCCCAAAAAAAAAAATTTGAATCCAACGGTAACTAGCCATTGCATTTGAAATTTTGGCCTAGCGTTCCTGTTGGATATAACCAACAAGAATATTTATATTGATGTCGATTATATCCAACAAGAATACTCAAATTTCTGGCCTAGCCCAGGGCTAGCTGGCTGACTCATTTGGGCCAGCCGGTTGCCCCTTTGGCCCTTTTTTGTCCAGTAGGGCCCACGAGCCCTTTGACCTAGCCCTTGGTTGGAGACGGTTTTCAAGTGTTTTTCGGTCCTCTGGACCATTCGGTTGGAAATGATCTAAATGATCTAACCCAAGCAGGTGACAATAATAAGAGCTTCACAGCTTATCCAAATTATTATTTTACCTAGTGAATCATTTCCAGAGCGTAAGGTTATTTCTTGCAGAGTACAATGCACTCGAGAGTAGAGTTTGTTACCCCTAATTATGAATTTGTATTCCATTGATTATCTGATATGGTGTTTCTCAAAACCAGAGAATAAAAAAAAAAAAAAGTGAGATTTTTTTTGGAATGTAAGGGATTGTTCTGTTACATGAAATCCTTTTTCCCTCAATTGTTATGAACGGGACAAATACTAGGGATTTCGAATCTCTTTGATAGCTCGGATATCTAATAGAATTTCCAGCCACAAATTTGATGTACAATAAAAAAATATGGACGCGGAGAAACAAAACTCTCCAACCAAAATATTCAGAAAAAGTAAAAAAAAAAAAAAAAAAAAAACCACAAAATCTAATCCCATGAGTTCAAATCTTGGCCAGACAATCCCAAATGGGCTTTGTAAGAACAAAACAAAAGCCCACAATTCAGTGGGCCTGGTGGTGCTCCTATCGAAAAATGCAGGGCCACGTCATCTGCATGAGAGCCGGTGGGACCGCAATCGCAATCGGATGGCGCACAGTCGCAGACACAGTGAAGAGTGAGCTGGACAGGGGAGGAGGGGGTGGGGACCGGGACCAAGAATGGGGCCCAAAGGCAAAAGGCCCAGTTGCAACACTCGCACTTGCACTGCTCGAGGTGGAATACCGTTAGCCTGACATGACGTGTAATGCTGTGATTGACTGATTATGTGGAGAGGTTGGACGAAATAACAAAGAAGATCTTCTGGGTAGCACTCAGTAAATCTGCCAGATTTTGGTGCGTTGTGCAGAACATTTAAGCGTTGGGTTGGTTTTTGCATGTGTCTGGTGACCTCTCTCCTCCCCTGTATTGGTTATTGTTCAGAGAGAGAGAGAGAGAGAGAGAGAGAGAGGGCAGAGGCGGCCTAGCCCCGACAATGGTTGAGGCACAAGGGCTCGTTCCCCGAAATAAGTCACAAATGGTGTTACACAAAATACTTGGCTTCTCATAATTTGACAAGAGTAATTTAGTTACAAGATACATCACGGATTATGATTCATAATTTGACAAAGAATTCATTCTTCCGGTGCACCAAGTCTATTGTGAACATAAAAGAACACGTGTTTCACTTGCATATTGCTATGATTGCAAAGATTGTGATTTATAATTATAATTAAAGAGAACTCATTAAGATCTCATTTGAAATTGTTTCTTTAAATAGTATTTATGCTCAAAATTACTTAAAAGCTCTTATGTCATAAGCACACTGAAAATCTTAATAATATTGTAAGACCTCTCAAAACCCATAAGCACTTCTAACATTTTTTACCAAACATAATCATAAGTGTTTTTGTTGATTTAAAATGCTTTTAGTCGTTTAAAAAACGCTTCCAGACAAGCTTTTTTTTTTTTTTTTTAATAGATCCAGACAAGCTCAATATTATGTTGATATATAAAGAATTGGAGAAAATCTAGAGGAAAATATAAATTTAAGAAAAACCCCAAGTCCGAGGTGCAATATTTGAGGGGATGATGACGCTGAATTGATACGGACCGTGGATAGGTTGATGAATATCTGGGTAGGCATTGTATTTTGTCGAGTGATTGCAGGTGTTTTGGTTTGGTTGGTTGGTTCATGCATTTATATGGTCTCATTTGAGGTTAATGTATACCTAACTTTAGAGATGAAATCACTCCATCAACTATTTTGGTGCTTTTCGATGAGACTATATACTATTTTGTTGGATTTACAACAAAAATTCAACACAATTCTTGTCATATTTGACAATATATTAAATGCAACCTTGAACTTTAAGAATGAAGTATTACGGTCTGGTGATATTCTCCTTTACTTAAAAATGAGAGGTCTTAGGTTCGAATCTTGTGGATGGCAAATTCGATACCAAATTAGGATGTTCATTGTGTGACTTAGCCGAACTCCCCATCCCCTAAGTGTAAAAATATCGATGTACTAAAAAAAAAAAAAAAAAAGAACGAAGTTTAATACTTCTCTTTCAACTTGGAAAATGTTCGAATGCTACATGTGCTTGCTTTAACTTTACCTATTGGGTGGTTTAGATTAGACAGGATCGAGACTCAGTTCAATTTATTTATATTCAATTCTATCTCTGTAGAAGGAACTTCTTGTCCACAATATGTTGGACAGTTGTCCAATTTAACAAGTATAGTCTCGAAGGATTTAAATTCACTAAACATGACAGCCCCATTGTCCATTTTAATTGATTGGTCTTGAAAAGGTTGTTGCTAGGTGTCGCTAATGTCTTAGCTTTTTGTGCGACTAAACGTTACATAAAGGTAGTACATATTTCATATGATATCACATGTTACGTTATTAAACTATTGCATAAAATAAAGACGTTGTGCAACCAATGTTTCTTACGAAAAATCTAGTAAGAGAAGTTATAGAACATATCTCTAACAAGCATCATCTGAAACAAAATGAAATAACAAAAAAGAGATGGTCTTTCTTCTTCTTAACCGGTTGGTTTGTATATGTTGTGTATGATTGTAAGGGACCCCAAAAGTTTAAGAACATACAACAAGGAACGGAACTGCTGTCCCTATCTCTCTCCAGCCAGGCTTCAATTGAAGGCTAAACAAGTCCTTGAAAATCCCAGAAGACCTACATAATTAGGACACAGGACACGCACTGGAAAATCTCACTCACTCCATCATTTCAAAGCTCTTGCATTTTAAACACTTGGAACTCCATATGATCCATCAAGAAAATGACATCTCAGTCCTCCCCAATAAATACCATTACTATTCATGCAAATTTAACACATGCATGCATGCCTGGAATTTGTCGCAAAAGTTTTTGAAGAACCAGAAACCCAATAAAGGAGGTTTGCAGAATTTTGCAATACAAAAGTAAAATATCGCAAGTAGATTGGGCAAAAAAAACAGAGAAAAAGACAGACTGGGTTTCTCAGGGGTATGTTTGTCATATTAGCGACGCGTGCAGGCTAGAAGGCTTTCAGGTCCGTATCCAGAATTTGCCAAAACCTATTTAATAGGGCATTTTGGCACTTGTTTGAGAAATCGGCAAATGGAATGGAAGTTTGGATTTTGTGGGATGGGGCATCTGGTTTTAGGGTTAGCCAGCCAGGTACTACGTGAGTTTTTCCGCTGCTGCAGTGGGTGAGGCACAATTGTTACAATTTATATGATGGCATTCAAAACGATTTCATGGACCACCGGACTGCTTTTTCTTCAACCCTGTCCGTTGATTGGATTTGACTTGATTTAAACCTTTCTCCCTTTTGTTAGATTAGGATTAACTGATACAGTAGTTTAACCGCTTCGGTTCACAATCTAACAACATACAATAATATAGTACACATCCTAAACGGGTGTTTAGTTGACAAAATGAATGATTAATTGGTTTCTTTTAAACAAAGTGTGATTATTCATACAACTTTACTCTGCAAATTCTCTCCAAACTCCAAAGTCAAAACTATGGTGTTCATGTGGAGCTCCCAAGTGAACCACTAATTAGTCAAACATTGGCTTTCCCTTTTCTGTGTTTTTCTTTCCCATGGAAGATACTCATATCAAATAGATCTCATCGGTAAAGAAAGACACGGAGTGAGGGTTCGATGACAATAGTTATGTCTACGCATATCTCATTAAATGAGACGTGAAGTGAGAGATGCATGGACATAAAAGTTATTAAAAAACTCCTTTGTAAAATAAAATTTTGCATTTTAAGGTGAGGAATGTGTCTTTTAAATAAAAAAACAAAAATAAAGTGTTTGGTCCAAATATCTGAAAATATTAATACTTGCGTTCCACTTATGAGGGGACAATCTACTTGCCTTCTTACTTTTGGTTAATGTCTTTTTACCGTACGAACTCCATGATCTGAACTGTTCATACTGTTTATCATCATTTAAAAATTATGTCGGCAAAAAATTATTCAAGTTGAAGATCGTTTAGTCATCCTCGTTTGTCAAACCAATCGACGATTTTTGTACCAAGTAGCATCCTCATAATGAACCTTCCCTTTGTTTGATGCATTTGAATTGCTAATTAATGATTTTCAAATTGAATGATTTTTTGCAGATATAATTTTTAGATGATTATAAAGAGTATAAACGGTTCTGATTATGAAGTTCGTGTGATGAAGATATGTTAATTAGAAATGGGGAGACAAGTAAGTTCCCCCATCAGGGGTAGACAAGTATTATCCATATAGTTTTTCCATTTGGTAGTAATGTTTTTCCATTTTCTATATTAAGAGAATGGTGGGGAAGGTGAGGCGGGTCATGCTTGTGGCAAAGGTGGTGCAGGGTGGTATTGGCGGCAATAGTTGTCGCAGTAGGGGTGGCACGATTATACATATAGGGTGGAGGTGGTGGCAATGGTGGTTCAGGTGGTAGAGATGTTGGCGATTGTGGGGGTGGCATGGTGGTGAAGGGTAGTGCCAGGGGCAATAGTGGTTAAGGGTGATGGAGGTGATAGTGGTGAAGATGGTAGCAGTGGTTCTAGTGACAATGTATGCGGGGGTGGCGGCGGCAATGATATAGTGTGGGGGAAGTTATGGTTGTAGAGATGGTAGTGGTGGCGATAATATGGTCATCGGGTGTTGGTTACATGATTGATTTTTTAGGTCTTAAAACTCTAATGTGATTAGGTGTATCTCTTTTTTCTTTTAGATGTAGACACATGAAATACCAATTTGACGTTTTGTAACACATAAGAATTTTTTATATCTAATGTTTTGTATCAAACGCATTTGATTACACTCGTATACATAAAACACAAAAATAAATATTTCAAAAACGTAACCAGATCCTCAACACCCAATCATAACATAAGCAACATATATGTCTCAAAACTTTAGTCCATCCTATCAAGGCATGGTTGTATCAAATATATATCTAATAATGTTGTCATATGACCCTTCAATAATTGGCATCTTTTCAACCGTTCTTTGCACAACAAAATTGTCTCCCTTTTCTCGTCAAACATTTTGATTGAGTGTTTGACAGAGAAAAATGTACATCCATATTGCTGTTTTTTGGTCTCACTCTCCCACTTGCTCACAGTATCTACGTGTTACCAAATGAAAGCTCCCCAAGCAATGCATAAAATAAAAAGTCTCCCTCCCACCCAAAACAGCCATAACCCTGCCACTGTATATCACCATGGATTCCATTTCCTACATTAATTCCATCACAATAACGTGCCATGTCTCCTTTCAATATATCAAGACCCATGAGATATTTTTTTTAGTGTATCTGGAATATAAAACGGTGTATACTATCTATCACACTTCTGACACAGGGACATTGAAAATTATATCTTAAATTGTCACATATCAACCTTATCGTTTAGTTGTATGATAACATGTGGTGTGTCAATATGTGTGCCGAGAAGACATAAAAATTTCTCAAGACACTGTCAGATTCCTTCCCGCTCTAACCACTCATTTATTTCTTAATTTTATTGAAAATGATTGGATTGATCACAATTAGGCCACTACTTAATTTGTTCTTAATTATTGATAATTAGATCTGCCATGTCTGCATCCAAATATCCCTACTTAGACCTAAAGGAACGGATATAATGAATAAGCCCATCATTCTTCTTATCTGGAATATTGCAGGGACGTGAGATCTAATTCTAATCCACCAAATAAGTATCAAAATTCTTCCCACGAATCAAAAACCTACTCAAAACAAAGATACCTTCCTTCTAAGTTTGTCCTGCCCTTCTACTTCATATACAAATTTAAGTAGCTAGGGAGTAGTGATAATCCAAAACAATATAATTACTTTCTGATATATTTCAATATAAAAATTCATAATTGTTATTGACGTTCCAAATTTATAATAATAATAATAATAATAAACAAAAAAGAATTTGTATAAAAATGAGTACATAGTAGTACTTTGGTTGGTTCTACAAGTGATGTTCTACACTAAGGAAAGAGATGATGGCCTAAATTCGGAACGTTGTGGATTAAAATTGAAAGCCCTAACCAGGGGGGTAGGATAGCATGTTAATTCGGAGTTTTTGTAAACAACACCTAGAGAATTATCAAGTTTCAGTTTAACGTTGTAGAATCAATGCCAAAAAAAAAAAACAAATAACGGTTGACATAAATGCTAATGCTTAAGGAAGCAATTTAACCCAAAAACGTTACAAAAATTAATATACGATACCAAAGCTGTTGTTACTATTATGTGTGTTAATATGAATGAATTGGTCGAAAACAAGAGCACTTAGAATATTTATTGAATTAGTGAGAATTTTATTGGATTCGGTCCAACCTTATAAACCAAAAAACATAGCTTTAAAATTTGATAATTCATTTATAAATAAACCCAGCACGTGTGCAGCTCCACATGTGTTGCAAATTAGGACGCGCAAAGCAAAATATTATGGGACGGGTCAGTCACGTGGCATTTAAAAGATAAAACCAAAAAGAACAAGCGCACTGTACACCGTATGGCCAAAACTCACCGTTCATAAATAAACAATTACAAACCAAAACTGATAAAAAAACAAAAACAAAAAAATATTAAAAATTAAATTAAATTAAACACATTCCGATTTTCCGTTCCCGCCGATACAAAACTTGCCGTTAAACCGACAACACAAGGACGGAGAACTATAGTGTTGTTCGTCTCATAGCGCAACCAGAGGATCGGAACTAAACAGGTCGCCGATGTCTTGGAAACAGTCCTCCGTAGACCACGGCGACGACCCGAATCCGAAGTCCTGAACCGAATCGACAAACAGGTCACCCAAGTTTCCGAAATCGGTCATTTCTTCTTTCGAAATGCCGAAGTTTCCGAAATCGGTGATTTCTTCCTTCAAAATACAGATATCGTCTCGGAGATTATTCTCCTCGAAGAAGTCCGGTATCGAGGTTTCGAAGTTAAATATGTCGTTCGGAATAAACGTTTCGAAACTTGTGTAATCCGAAAACTCGGACAAGCTCTTCGAAATGGAGGAGTTCCCTCGGACATTTCGGACTTCGGTGACTTCCGGAGATTGTTTCGGGCACGGCGACTCGGCTTCTTCGTTGGAAGGCGAGGGACAGCGTAACACTGACGTCGGAGAGCAAAGGTGGTTGTGCGACCCGTCGCCGGAATAAAAGCCAGAGCTAACTTCCGGCTTAACGTCAGGTAGAGATATCGCCGGAGGAGGAGGAGCGAAGTTGGTGAGCGCGTCGGGTCCACGCAGCTGAATGGCAGCGTTGTCGTACACCACAGCGGCCTCCTCGGCCGTGTCAAACGTTCCCAACCAGAGCCGTACACGTCTCAGAGGATCTCTTATCTCCGCCGCCCATTTTCCCCAGGGCCTCTGCCTCACGCCACGGAACTTCTTCCCCGCAGGAGCAGCAACCGCCTTCAAATCCCGGCGACCACTCGCCGGGCCTTTGGATTTCCCAGACGGCCGCTTCCTCCCGGTCCTCGACATCCGACTCCTCCAAACGGCAGAGTCGGTGTCCCTGTTTGAGCAGGACTCGATGGTAATCTCATTAACAAATCTCTTGACCCGGTGGCGGGTCCCACAAAAAGACGAGCCCTCGGCCTCGTCGTCACTGGAGGAGTCGGTGGCGTTTCCGTCGGTGACCGATATCCGCACAACACGCGGCCTGACGGACTCGAACTCGTCCGCTTCCGCCGAATTGGCCACCATCGTAGTGTGGCTCCGGTGGTGCGTGTACTTAACAGCAGGACGATTCATAGCTCACAAAAAAGAAACAAAACTTTCTAGAGTGAAAATTTAGAAGGTGAGTGGCATCGAGAGCGGGTTGAAAGAGTGAGTGGGTGGGGGAGCGAGTCAGCGGTGGTGGGTTAAAATAGAGGTGGAGAAATCAGAAGAAAAAAAGGAGATTCTTTGAGAGCACACGAGGAGGAGAGAATAAAGAGAGAGAAACAGGCGTGAAGGAGAAGCTGCTTCTGCTGCTCGAAACGGAGTGAAAATTACCAAAAGGTACCATCAAACGACGAGAAATTTCACGGAAAGCTTCGCCAAGAAAAGGAGAAAAAGGGGAAAGAGCGTGAGGGACGAAGCTCCAGGCCTTCCCGGCCAACGGTACGGAAAAAGAACGGGATATTTTCAGAAAAGCTCCGAAAGGGAATATAATGTTTTCGGAATCGGAATCGGAATCGGTTTCTGAAAAGCAGAGAGAGGGGGTGGGGGGGGGGGGGGGGGGGGTGTGAGAGTGGTAGTGGTGGTGGGTGTAGTGAGAAATGAGGAGAGTGTGTGGAGTAAGTGAGAAAGAAAGAAGAAGCACAAGGTCTCGCTGGATACCAAAACTACCTACTTTATAGGATCCCCCAACAGCCGTAATCGCTAAACCCGGTTTTTTTGTTTTTCGATAAAATCGCTAAACCCGGTTCAGCTGCCTTCTCATATCTTTCTCTTTCTGTTTTTTTTTTTCCATTTTTATCCCCAAAAAGGAAAAAAATCTTTTTTTTTTATATATTTTATTTTGGCTCTAAAAGCTTCAAAATTTTCAATTATTTTTAGTAATTAGAAGGCGGGTGGGGCCGGGACGTACCGGGGGAGAGTCCGGCGAGACTCGGAGATATTTTGCGAGGCGCCGCATGGGAGGAGAGGACCGAGGGGGGGGTCAGGTGGGGCCGGGGCTGACTCAGCTGCTGGAGAAAAAACTAATTCTTGGAGTTTGGGATTCGGGTCACGTGAGAGGACATATGGGTTCTACTTTGACTGAATATTAAGATTAATTAATGGTGTTAATCCCCCATTGAATGGCTGTTACTTGTCAGTTACTGCTTAACGTTCGGTTACCGACTTCACCAGTGGGGGTGTTTTCGTCATCGTAATACTTAAAATAAGAAAATGGCGTTACGAATTTATGACCTTACCTTGTGTGTGCACGTACTATGATTTAGATTTTATTTTACCATTTGAAGATTTTAAACCTTCTCTTTTTGTTTAATTAACAGCTAAATGTGACGTGGCAGGCAACCTCGAATACAAGGCAATTTTATAAGCCTATTTTTATCTCCTTAACCACTGCATGCCTTCTCCATAACCTTTTTATCCTTGCCCACCTCACACGGTGATCGGCGAAAAGCTTTTTTCAACATTTAGATTCACGATGGATTGAGGATTCGAACATTAGAGGATCGTCAACTGAATTATGTTGCATAGATGATATTTCAACAAGTAGAACTTTTGTTAGTTTTTATTTTTATTGGCCGTAAATGTAATTAGGTAATTCATATGTGGGGGAATTAGTGGGAGGGTAGGGGTGATGCATTTAAAAATGTAGGCGTTGGATCATAAAGATGGTGTTTTTTTCTCCACTCGTTGTATGCTTGAAGCGGATATGCATGGTTTCATTAGGCAATAAGTGGGGGAGGTGGTATTCAATGAAAACAAAGTAAATAGCAGGGTAAAAAGGGTAATTTCCCCCACATATATGGTCATAAAATTATGTGGTATTTTACAGACAATATATGGTCATAAAATTATGAGGTTTTTTTACAGACGATATCTTGTTTCGTTGTATGTTAAGTTGCTTAATTAGTGTCATTATGAGGAGTAATTTTTCGATGAATCGCGTGATAGTTACATTGTTAGTCTATGTCGCTCGTGTTAAAACAGTGTATTTGATTAGTATTATTATACTCTTCGTCTGTAACGTTTAAACTTTGTTATTTGTTCATATTTCAACACTAATCTTGGTAACATCATGTGACGATATAATTGTCTACTAAAAATGTCTCCATTATTAGGTTGTTTAGAAAAACGAACATAACATTATATGAGTTTTTACGTTTTACAGTCGTTCAAGCATGTGTGATTGATTGTCGAACATTGATATAATGTTAGAAGCATATCTAAAACCTAAATGGCTTCAATATATTGAGCTACTTGACTAGTAGAGTAGTGAAGTGCGATAAGTGTTTATAACATGACAATATTTAGGTGATACAATAAAGAGATAAACAAGTAGAAATTAAAGTAGTGTCATTTTCTAGCAGAAGCAAAAGCCATGAAAGAGCATTACATATTTATGAAAGCTGTCAGACTCGTGACTATCAGTATCCCTCAATCCTCATGTTCTAGATGCATCTCATTTCCCCCAACTTAATTAATACGAAAGTGATTGATGATAATATTTACCCTTCCTCTAATACAAATCATTGTTTCCTCTTCCAATTTTTTACAACTTGAATGTTTCTTCCTACTTTTTAACGAAATTCTACTTGCGTGGACAAATGTAAGCCATTAAATTTTGGACTGGTTAGATACAATGAAATTTAGTATGTCGGACTCTAATAACAATATTATATAATAATTAATATATAGTTTGCCAAAAGTCAATAAGCTTCTTTTTAATTTTTTTAATTTTTTTTATCTCAAATAGGTGAACTAAGGATGATCTAACTAAGACCTGGTTTGGTACTGAGGTGATTCTAAAAAAAACTGGTATCAAAAAAAGATGGAAGCTGTTTTTGTGTTTGGTAAACATTCAGCTTCAGCTTTTTTTCACAGTTTTGGGTGAAAAAAAGCCAAAAACAAGAAGCTGCAAAACCCAGCTTTGAAAAATCGGTTTTTTTTCACATCTGTTTTACATAAAAGTTTACCAAACACTATAATACTGTTTTTTTTTTTCAGAAGCACTTTTACAAAAAAGTTTACCAAACACTCTGCTGCTTTATTTCACAACCACTTATTCTCACAGCACAGTAGAATCAGTTTTTTTTCAAAGAACAACAATACCAAACCAGCCCTAACTGTGTTCAAAAAGCGCCCTAGGGGGTGCCTAGATGATAGGCGATGTCCAGCCGTTGTGGTTTAGATTAAATTGAGAGGAAAATCGGGATGTGAATTAGGCGGCGTCCTGCAAGTCGTATAGGTGGCCTCAACGGTTTGGGTGGATGTCGAATGGCAGCAGGAACGGTTTCTCATCAATGAGATTGAGAAATTAAGGTTGAGAGAGACAGATCAAAGCCCACTCGGCTACCCAAATTAGGGTGTTTGTTTGATCAACACCTTGGCTACCCGAATTGAGATTGAGAGAGAGAGAGAGGGAGAGAGAGAGAGAGAGATAGGGACTGAGAATTGAGATCAGGGGCAGAAGAGAGAGAGGCTTGATGTTGAAGAGAGAGAGACACAGCAAACAAATATTTTTTACAGGGTAGCAATGGAATGAAAGAGATGGCCATGATTGACCATGTTAAATTCTCAAAGCTTGCGATTAGGCACAACTTCATATTAGCGAGTCTAATGTACTTTTTTAGTAGTTCACCATAAGTTTTTCAAACGAACACGACATGTTTTTTAACTAGCCAAAATTTAAAGGTTTTGTACAAAAGAGAATCAAAGAACTTGTAAAATGGAGGAAATAAGTTTGAAATAACCCTGAATAGAAGTCATGTACGAGGCACATGACTTATTTTGGATAGAAAACTTCACGGTGTTAGGGGTGAGATGACAAATTAATGATTTCAGAAAGTTAATATGACAAATCGCTTAAAATTTTAGTTCATATGATAAATTGAAAAATGTGTATAAATTTATATGACATTTCAAAAATTTTCCTTTTCTTTCTAAAGTGTAAATAGGCACTCATTTATATGATAATTTTACTTAAATCCGCCTAGTATGCCTAGGCGTTAGGCCCCAGCCTACCATCCGACTAGCGTCTAACGTCTTTTAGAACTCTATTAACTAATACATTGGTGAAACATATATGTGTTCCGAAAATATGATAGCGGTAATGCTATTTATAGTATTAGTAACTATATATGGATTGAAAATCGATTCTTTAATTAAAAAAAATGCAAATAGCTTGTTGCTCTATCGGTTAAGATCATTCATTTGATCTCTTTTCAATCAATAACACAGATAAAATAAAAAATAAAAATAAATATTTTTTTTTAAGAAAAGATCGATATGATATTATTGAAGAAACTTAGCAAACCAATACATAAAAGTAAAAAAAAAATTGAAAGTAAACAATAACTGGCAGGAAATGAAGCATTAGTCGAGCGTAACTACACATAAAGGTTGGCCATCACACTATTGATGCAGCCTTATTCTCATCTCGCACGAGGCAATCAGAAAGAGCTAAGATGCAGAAGTTTGGCCTCAACTACTATTGTAGGTTACTTCCTTCCTGCTCATAGCGATTAGAAAGGACTAACCTTTTGATAGAGACCCCCCTCCCCTCATGCTTAACCAGACTAAATCAAAAAATAAATTGTTGTTAACTCTCTAACGAAGTCATCTGGCACTCTAAATAATGCACTTGAAAGAGTGCAAAATTACTTTGTTTTATGAGTAACAATAACATCTACCCACAAATGGTAAAAGCGTAGTAATCTATACACCCATTTTTATTTTTCATACATCTCTCTCAATTTTTGATTATCGGATCGAATGAATTGAAAAAAAATCAAAGATCAGAAATTAACAAGGATGTATAAAAGATAGAATGAGAGGTGAATATCACTTTTCATAGTAAAAATTAGGTGGAAGGGCAGAAAAGTAATTTAAGCCATTACAAAAGGTGGGCTGAAAAATAGGAGCGTGGGCCAGGCAGCCCATCTTTTTGAAGATGCTTGACTGAAAGAGTGACCGTGGGGAGGACAGAGGTGCCTAATTAACCCGTCCTCGAACAACGTATCAGACAACCGAAGCCGTCCTGCTTGTTTCTTTTGTATTAGTCGACTTTATTTAAAGCACCTATTTTAATATCCAATTAATTATTTGGTCTGATCACATCAGTGAGAGTTCCCATGCAGATCGACAATTTACAAGTACTAGTTGCATAGAGAGATTTTTCAACGTAATCGTTATACGAGGTGTTACAGTATATGTTTTTATATATAAGATGAGATATGTGTATTAAAAAAATTAATAATTTAAAAATTAAAAAATTTCATCATTTATATAAAAATATATGATGTATTATTTGTGTTCCTGTCATAACTAAAAATTTCTCAATTGCATGAACACTCTGAACGCAAACGTAGCCACTCTTATTGGGCAACTTGCAGCCTTTTTTTTCTTCTACTTCGTTTTTTATGTTGTTGGTTTCGATTCTTTGGCTTTTGTTTTATAGAACTTTGGAGAAAGATGGTTTGTGCTCCTGTTGAGTTTTAACTATAATTAAGCTTATATTTTGTAATGTTATGCATTCATAACGATTGGGGATTCCGAGACAGGACATAGCAATCTAAGGTCATCTCCAACCGAGGTCTGGCTAGATAGCTCGTTTTAGCTCTCTGACCCTTTAAGATATTAATATTTTAATGAACAGTAGAGGGTTATATTTGTCTCCGTCTCCAACCGAGGTTCAAAGGGCCATAGGGCTAGTTTTAGCCTTGTCACAAAAAATCGTCTCCAATCAAGGGCCAAACATAATTTATTATTCAAATTTAAAAACTACAACAACTTAAATTTAAAAACTACAACGCTAACTGGCCCAAAAAACCAAAAAAATTAGAATTTAAATTTAATGAATGGTTTAGGTATTTATAGGAAGAAAAAAAATTAGAATTTTTAGGAATTAAAAAAAAATGGCCCAAAAAACCAAAAAAACTACAACGGTAACTAGCCGTTGGATTCAAATTTTTGTTTAAGTATTCATGTCGGTTATATCTGACATGAATGTACTTATATTGAATAAAAATGCATTCCTGTCGGTTATATCCGACATGATTTTTTGAATTTTTGGCTAGCCTCGGGCTGGCTGGATAGCTGCATGCGGCTAGCCCTTTGGCTCTTTCAGATTCCGTGAGGCCCACGAACCCTCTGACCCTCTGGACCCTTCGGTTGGAGATGGTCTAAAAACCAAATGGTACAAACTACATGGCCCTTCTCTTCAACCAATTTCACCATTACTCCTTCCCGAATTCCTCATCTTTCCCCCTCCAGTTCAGGCTTTTCCTCCTTTTTAGAAGTCAGGTGCTTGATTAAATTTACATTTTTGTTGAGATTAAAAAAATTGCTTAGATATGGACATAACAAAGTTGGCCAAAGTAATACGTTCTCCTATTTGCACTAAATTTCACAATTTCTATCCACATAGTTTAAAACCATGCTATCTGAATAAATAAAAACAACAAAGAAAATTACTTGATAGGTTGGGGCGTTCAAAACCATGCTAGGCACCCCTTGACATATTTATTTTAACATGAAAAGAGAATGTAAAGTTGGACAATTTGCAATGATTTGCCGCTTTGTTGTGTAACAAAATTTGGATTATGTCTCAGCTGGTACTGCTTACACTTTCGTTCATGTACTAATCACTTATAATTATCAACTAAATAACAAAATTAGTGGGTGCTAATCATTGTTAAAATTTAGATAGGGGCAAAATTTGCAATGTCTACATATATAATAAAGAATATTGGCAACAAAGTGGGAATTTGGCTACCTAAATAAAAAACAATCACAAATTTTGTTTCAACAATATAGGCACCAAATTCAAGTAAAAACTATAACACATATAACCAAGAAAAGAATTGTCCCCCCCGGCCGATTTTAATAGTATTATACTTTCTTTTTTGTATGTCGTTAACTTAACTGAAAAAATACTAACCTTGTCCTTTGCATGAGGTATAAACAAGGTTTTAAAAGCCGTTAGACATTAATCATTTAACACATAAAAAATAACAGAGAAAATAGTGATATAAAAAACAAGGGGTTTTTTGATATGGGTCCAAAGTAACTAAAAATTGGACCTATTTCAAAAGTTAAAAATCACTAAAAATTGGACGTATTTCAAAAGGTAGTCTATAAAATTGGACCTATTTCAAATTTTCCCAAAAAACAAACACTTTCTAGACTAAATGAAAGGCGTAACTTAGCAAGACCATCCACTATTAAGGTTTTTTTTTTCTCTATAAATATGTTGTGTATAAGATTAACATAAAAGACCAATAAAATGCTTACATCCCCGAATGAGTTTGTTACGAGGGTCTGTTTCATGTAAGTTTCCATGCCCTAGACTTATTAAAGAGTAATGCAAAATAAATTTTTTGTACTGCTAATAACAGTCTTCTCATTAAACTTCTTGTATATATGTGTGTTATGATTAAAGTGGAAGTAAAACCTTTCCTACAAGTATGCTAAAAGGTACTCAAATTAAACACCAAAACCTATAAATCTTCAAGATTAGGCAACTTGCAAAAATTATTACAAAAATTACCAACAAAAACTCACATTAGCTTTATGTGTGCCTACCTTCCTTCTATGATATATTGAGACTTGTGTTTTGCGATCCAATGGATGCTTAAGAAGAAATGCGCACTTGGGCATTTGGATTCACATCATCAAATTTTGAAAAATAAAATAATATAACAAAAAAAAAAAAAAAAAAAAAAAAAAAGTTGTGGGTTTCTTGGAGTTTGGCCGCGCTTAACTAGGAGCTAACCGTATGAACCCATAGATAAAAAAACAATTAGCAAAGACTACACGGGATTCGACAAATACATGAGCGAGAGGGGTCATGTTCTTGGTCTCTAAGCTCCATATAACTAATCATATATTTGATGTTTGATGTTTTTGGGTTCTCAAACCACGAAATTTCCAAACATTTTTTTTTTTATATTTGCAATTTGTACGGTTTCTTAACCTTATGCTAGAGATATATACTAGTTAATCAGCATCATACGTTCTTTTGAGCCACGAAAAAGAAAAATGTTATAAAAACCATTTTGTTTAGATTATGTTTGGTAAACTACAAGATGTTGTGGTTGATGGTTGGATTATTTTTTTAATGATTCAACTATTACCGTCACATCATATAGTCTTACCAAAGTGATATTTCTAGCATCACAAAACGAAAATATAGATAACTTTGAGTACTAGTATTAGTTAACTAGTTTTAACCATTATTAATTTTTTTTTTAGCACATCGATATTTTTACATTAAGGGAAGGGGAAGTTCGGCTAAGCCACACAATGAGCAGCCTAATTTGGTATCGAATTCTCCATCTATGAGTTTCAAACTTAAGACCTCTCACTTTCAAGTGAAGAAGAATACCATCAGACCGTAATACTGAGTGACAAATCATTATTAATTATTAGTTTTTGGTTTATTGCGAATTAACCGTATCCCAATGTTCTTATACAAGTCAATTAATTAGCACTAATACCTAGATGTACTTGTCTAGTTTGGGTTGTTACTATTCGACAATCATGGTGTTTGAGAGGGATCAACCCCACTACCTCTTCCTCCCAAGTCCCAAAGAAAAAATTTTGTTTCCGGTAATTACAAATTATTACTATGGTACATGGTTTTGTTATTGATTTGTTTTATTATTTATTATTATTGTTAATACTACTATTCCTACAGGAAACTCATAGAAATATATGAAAAATGCTAAAAGGATATATTTGAAAATGATTAATAAGTTTTTCAATTTTGAAGTTGACATAGGCTGGCATGTAAATAATTTATATTCAAATAATGACGTGAACAAAAGTCAATGGACCTTAATCTAAAATAAAAAATGAATAAGATTTCAATTAATGGAAAGAAAAATGAGAGATGCTAACCTAATTTATCCTATTTTATTTATTGCATATATATACTTTCTTTCCTTGATGCCCAAGGCCCCGTTGTGTTTATAAAGGGTGTTGAATACCTACCCTTTTTTCTCTATCAAATCAGCCATGCCATCAGGGTCAATACGAAAAATCAATTAACTGATGATATTCGTGTTAGTTGTGCCAAAACAAAAAATCAAACCCCAACTGGAAGCAAAAATTATAACTACATGAAGGTGTGTTTTTCTAAGATGGGACTAAAAAAAGTTATAACTTATTACAATGTAAGGTTTATTCCTTACATAACTAGGACCAGAATGTTTTTATAACTTTAAGGAGGTTATTTCTATATTACTTTAGAGAGGTTTTACTGTATTATTATAACAATTATTATTATTGTATTTAAATGGAGTTAATTATTTTTGTGTACCCACACTTGTTTAATCTTGTGTATCGTTTTTGTTTGATTTATTCAATCTGATGACTACAAATAAGAAGGTATTGTAAGAGACTCAAAAAAAATGTTTGAAATCAACTCCCTTTTTGTGATGTGTAAAGAGAAAATATGAAATTGATAAGTAGAAATGAATATATATATATATATATATATATATATATATATATATATATAAAAGAGCAACATTATTGTTGTTGTCACAAATCTAAACTTTTGAATGCATAGTGACGTGGATTCTCCTATATATATATAAAAGAGCAACATTATTGTTGTTGTCACAAATCTAAACTTTTGAATGCATAGTGACGTGGATTCTCCATGCGACGTTCGTTGCGATTTTCTTTGAATTTCCATCCATTTCCGTTGAAATTTCATACTATATAAACTCCTATAGTGCTCTTTCCCTTTGATTTATTTTATTTTATTTCATTTTTTATTTTATGAAAATTCCAAACCCCGAATTTTAGGGTTAAGAGTTGAGATAGCCAACATTAGGGGAACAACATCACGCTTGGAATGTTATGCTTGAACTTTATTTAATGGATTCAATCGGTTTAGGTTGAAGACTCACTTATTAACATTATTATAAATTACACCAACTTCACCTTTGAACAACAAATTAGGACACCAATTTTCTTAATTTATCTGACACTTCCTTTATTAACAGAAGTATTATTTGAAGCAATTAGGAAATTATTGA
This sequence comes from Pyrus communis, assembly GCF_041283825.1. Classification (NCBI taxonomy): domain Eukaryota; kingdom Viridiplantae; phylum Streptophyta; class Magnoliopsida; order Rosales; family Rosaceae; genus Pyrus; species Pyrus communis. Next base: position 9,060,286 of record NC_142570.1, read on the forward strand.
CTTGAAATGCAAGTTGTGTGTGATTATTTGATAATTGATTGTATAGGACATGTTTGGTAGCATAGTAACCATCCCATAATTTCAAGGCTCAACAATAACGTGCTCAATTTAATGACATTGCATGTTGATCACACAACTAATCCCGTTACTAATGTCTCAACTTTTTTTTCCTTTTGTGTTGTGACGGGGCACGTGATGTTACTAATTCATTCATAATATAATAATATATATATGTATTTACCTATTAATTTTCTAAATATTACGCCTATGAAATATTAGTTTTGACATCCACCCATGAATATTATTGTACATGTGTGAATAATACTACAGAACAGTATGATTGTTCCACTAAAAAATCTCTCAAAAAAGGAGGAGGATGTATGCATGGGGATGGTGACTGCTAGTGATAATCTTGTTCATGTCACGTGTATGACTATGAATTTCAAGTGGTATCACATAGATCAATAGCATATATATGCACCTCGACGAAAAAACATTCAGTGTAATCTTATTGTAAACAACTTGTGATTTGGTTTCTGCTCCGCGCAACTGGTTGTTCAAACAAGCCCAAGGAATTGTTCCTACAAATACTATTTCCATTTAAATATCTAATAGTTTATCATAATATCTTCCCTTAAAACCCATATTTGATTATTGTAATGCGGCAGATAAATTAAAGGAAATCAGCAAAGAATGATTAGGTATTAAACAAATGATTAAATGATTAGATTAGAAGAAACAAATGATTAATAAAGCCCATAATATCCCTTAATAGTTTAACCAAACTTTAGTGTAAGTCCACTTCACCAACTGCTAAGAAATGGAGACCGAGCTCGACAATGGCCACATCACTACATCTTTGAGTGGAGGTCACCAGCTTGGGAGTCACTCCTGTCCTCAGTAGAGACAATCAGCCCTCCTAAAAGAACCCTACTAATTGTGATTAAAGTAGGAATTAAAGACCTGATAACCAGGGTCTTTTTCCAACTCCTAAAACACGACTAGTTTGCCGGGACTTCGGTTTTTGTTTTTTTTTCTTTCTGAATTTCTATTCTGCATTAAGCTTTTCCACGTGCATGCTGAAATTAAATAATGTTAGTGTGAAAGATTATAAATAAATAAATAATTTTTGGTCAAATTTAATTTGAATTAAGTAATCTTACAAGTACAATGGTTTTAGGCATGGAAAAACATGATCTCTGTGCCACTAAGATACAGCTAAGCTTTCATTTGGCTGTTTGCTTATGTTATTATTGGGAACTCAACCTTATTAAATTCAAGGGTTACCAACACAGGCCATGGTTCTTGACCTCCATAGTTTCCGGCTAGTGAGGTTGATCTTAGACCATTCGGTTCGAGTAATGCGATTTGTTAATAGGTTAAACGTATCTAAGGAGAGATGTTATCGTCCAAAACAATGTCGGTCATGAGTTTAGAACATTAATCAAGTGAATTCTTGTTTGATCGTATAATGTACGAGCTTGCCAGATACTTAGTAAAGAATTTATATTGTCCCCAACATCTCTAACCTCGTTGCAAAATAAAATAATATCATTAAGTAAAAGCGTTCGGTCATGTGAAAAATTCACTTTGTATTTTGTGTATATGTTAAGAACTCACTTTGTATTTTGTGTCATTGCATGTATAATTTTGACGGTATTAGCATGTAGTTAGACGTACTTTGTTGCATGATCCCTTGTGTACTAGCAACTCTTATGACTCTGTTCTTTAAGTAAATTGATTTCCTTTTCAAAAATGGAACTTTATTTAAGTTAAGATTAATTGTTTTCTTGATGTTAAAAAAAAAAAAAATGATGAGCGATTAGCATGTCAACGTACACGAGTGAAACCGCCTCCGATCACCCGTTGCAGCAACACCATGGAATCCTCAATAACATGCCCAATGAAAGATATGAGCATACTTATTAGAAATGCCGAAGAGGCTCCCTTAAAAACACAATTTTTTATCAACTCTTATTTTTTAAACAATATTTTTATAATGTTGACACAAAACTTAATTTAAAATTATGTGTTTGCACAAAACCTATGAAAAGTCCTCACTTTTAAAAGAGCCCAGAGCATTTCTCGCACACTTAATTAACGGCTTGGTGAGTTAAATTCACTTAACAATTAACAAATAGAAGCAGGATTCCAAGTGTCCTCACGTGATTGGTTCCGAACTAGCACCACCACCATTTAGGTACACTGGACGCTTCTGATGTTCTTCAAGGCTCTCTCTGTGTTTTGACTTTGAACCGACTAATTCGAATCCAAACAAAAAAATAAAGCAAATCTCTTTTTCTTTTTTCTTTTTTCTTTTTTCTTTTTTCCTTTTGAAAGGGAGAGAGAAGCAAATCTCTTTCCTTTTTCAAATTTTATTTTATTTTATATTTTGAAAGGGTTATTGTGGGGGAGCACTTAGATGGCTTTTCAACGCTACAAAGATGTTAAAAATAGCTAGATCCTTCTAAGATCTTGTAATCATATTTGTTCATCGTATATCGTGCAGTTAATTTTCATTAGATACTATTTATATTTAATTTAAATTTTAAATTTTTAAATTTAAAATAATTTCTAATCGTATGATATATATTAAATACATATAATTATAAGATCTTCCGATCCTTTGAAAAAGAATTCAACGGGAGTCCTTTTCCGTTAAAAAACCCCAAAAAATCAACATTGTCTGAGAAAGAAAGTGAGACGTGAGAGAGACGAACAAAGTATCCCTCTCTCTTTATCTCTCTATAGGCCCATGGTCCTAGGCTCTAGCCCTTTTGTAGGACATGTCTCCCTAAAGACATTTGGATTTTTTTGTTTGTAACTCCACGTATTTACCATGTTGAAAATTGGTTAAAAAAAGGAAGGGAACTGACGGCTCTTAAAAGTAGAATTTTTTTGACGGTATTAGAACAGAATTTATTAGACGTTTTTTATTTGAATAAAGTTTTTTTCTAAAAAGTATTAAATTCTTTGTAAACTTACTATCACCTCATAGTTTAAGCTAAACTTCTATATCAATATTAAAAAATATTATGTAAAAAATGTAAGAAAACAGAATGTTGAAAGTCAAATTTTGAAAGAGAAGTTAGTATTTTTCAAAAGAGGAAATGACAATGGTGAGAAAACAAAGTTGTGGATTTGTAGGGTATTGGAGTACTATTTCGTAGGATTGCAGCCCTACATTTTTCCCGAAGACAGAATTGTCGTTTTGTGTACAAATTGATACGCATCATGTTGATAGTGTATTGACAAAAAAAATTTACACAATTTGAATTCGAGTGATGTTTTATTCATCCGCTTGGTATCACACTCGCCGCAGGAGGACACAGACTGCCTAAAAAAAATTGATGCATCATTAATTAATTGGATCCTGATTTTATGTAATTTTAGTTTTGTTTTACCGCATCTAGTTACTGAAAACAACTTACATAAAATAGGTTTACCATTATATAGCGTTTCGGTCTAATAATGCAATGCTATGTAGAAAGAAATTCACACATAACATTATATTATTAGACCGGGAGGCCGCGGTAGATGGAAACCTAGTTCCAGTAAGTCCTTATTCTAGTTACCGTGTACTGTCTCTCTAGGGTTTTGGTTTGGCTGGCAGTGGCACATGATCAGCTACTGTCATTGTTTATAATGTTTTGGAAGATCAAAGAGACAGAGGGGACTTCTGATCTCAAACAGTTGCTTGAGGTTGAAAAGGCAACAAAAATGGAAATGGCCTACCCACCCGATCACACCATCCAAATGCCATGAAAGCATGCATGCTTTACTAAATCCAGGTTAGGTGCATCTTCGTTACGAATTCGTACTGTGATGGGAACACCACTCAGCTGATTGCGATCCGTCGTAACTCACGATGAACTTGTCGATCAGACAATTATAACTCATGATGAACTTGTCGATCTGACAATTATAACTACGCTCGCATTGAGTAGAAACTAGTAACTTGAACTTACCCAACAAAAACAAGAGGTTAGAGGTTAGTTTTTGGGGAATCGAAAGACAAAAGTTGCTCGTAACATCCAAGTTTTTTTTTTTTTTTTTTGAATGGTATTATATATACTAATGGAAAAGGATGTGAGTTTAGCCTCACAATAAATTAATATAATGTGGTTCAAAGTTGTCATTTTTCGTAACATCCAAGTTGATACCTAAAAAATAACTTTGATTGTTGGGGTATCTAGGTCTCCTCCTATTAATCAACTCACCCTTTAAAATGGATTTGGGCCAACCCCTTTGAAGCCCACTGCAAAATGAACACTACACAGTACACATTCCTGTTCGATACGGATAAAGAATTCCAAGGACTTTTTTTGCTTTGGGAGGTTTCAAATCACATCGGGTTGGGACTTAGGCTAGGCGTTGAATTCATGGGCACTCTGGTTGAATCCAGTACTTCTGATATTTTAACCGTTAGATCTTATTTTGATATTTTTAAATAAAAATCTAAATGTTAAAACTCTTAGAATACTGGATACTTCGGAGCACTCAAAAAAGTCCCTAGGCTAGGCTGTGTTGCTTGATGAAAGAAGCTGATCAGGGTTGTTCAGGCGGACTCGGCCTCCAACGTCCGTCTAGTGAGTTTCAGCTCCAGTCTTCCTCATGGGGTTGCAAAAAATACACTAGCGTAACGTACAATGGTAGGATAAATGCATTAAATCGATCAATGGAAATTCGAACTTGAATGCAAAGACCCCTGCCAAATGGTAAGCTCTATCCAACTTAACTAACTCCATCTTATTTTACAACCATTTTTTTTTTAACAATACGCACACAAAGTGGTACAAAAAATAAATGACTAAAACCAAAAAAAAAAATATAATAGTCATGAAAATTAAATTTAACAGCTAAAACGCTTCCACCACTAGCACTTAGTGCTACGTACTTAGATTCTCGTAGGTTCATTCTTCTTGTGGCCATTATCTGCTATGACTCCTCCAATTGTAAATAGACATTCCTGCTTAACTGCCAATCACATTTTCACACATAAAACTTTTGTTGCGTTTCTAACGAGTTAATTTTGCATGTGTCAAAATGTGATTTGCAAAAAGCCGGAACAAATATTTTCTAGGAGGGGCCAAAGAAGTTCATTTTCAGCAGCACTTTGTTAGAGGGAGAGAATGGTTTCAGAGTCTCATATATAAACTTTTGCATAACAAACAATTCGAAAGCAATATAGTGTTCCGAGGGCAGTAAACTCTCCCTTTTGGTCCGCTTATGTAAAGAACAGAACACACATCCATTCATACATCTGATCCAATGATCATACTGCCACAAGAAAAGAAGCAGTCCTTCACACGGTCCTAGCATCGCCCAGACTAACCCATAGCATACTTCTGAGTCCAGCTCCTTGCGGTGGTCTCATACTTGTTCTTGTCAGTCTTGTACATATGGGCGATCTCCGGGACCAAAGGGTCATCAGGGTTTGGGTCTGTCAACAGTGAACAGATCGAGAGCAACACCTGAAACATGAAAGTGAAACCAGTGCCTGTGCTTCAGTGACACGAAGGACATATGATTGCATCAACTATAATAATACCCAGATATAAGAAATTTCCAGCCAAACCAGTTTCAATGTGTATGGCAGATCTGATCAAACACTGTTTCCTGTTCAGTGCATAACATCATAACAGTTCAAAAGCCACAGTGCATCACATCAAAATAATTCAAATACGCAATGGGATCCCCAAGATCAATGAGTATTTCACTATGGAAATTTCTTGGTACAATTAGTACAAGTGATGATTCGTCACAAGAAAAAGAGAACGAAAATTATTCTGGCCGATACAGGACTTGTGCTGTTTGTTTCTCATAGAGCTCTTATGTTTGCAAACTTTAATTTGTAAAATTTCAGAAGTAACAAAATTACAAATTAAAATCAAAAGATATAAATCACAAGGGGCCTTGTAATAATAATGGAGTCCACCAAAATCATGGCATAGGATCATATAAAAACCCCAAGTTTCATCACTAGTGATTCGCTTTTCCTGTAGTGATGTAACCACTTCGAGTCATATGTAGAACTCGGTAGGGGAAACTAGTATCTGTAGAACAATCAAATTCGTGAAGAAAGCAATCCTGCTTAGGGCATTAAGCATTTACCTTGGATATGGTCAGGGCAGGGCTCCACTGTTCTTTCAATATGTCAAGGCAAATGCTACCGTTGCTGTTGATATTAGGGTGAAACACCTTTGTCCTGAATGCAACCTGCAAAAACATAAAAAAAAAAAATAGCACAGAATTACATGTAAGTAGCAAAAAGATAAACGAAATAACAGTTGAACAAAATCTTTAATAAGTTCTAATAGTAGAAGTAAAAGATCTTGAAAAGCCAACATAACAGTATTTATGACAACAACCAATATGCAAAATTTCACAGTTTCCTAGTCATTTATCAAAATTTGGAACTTTTAAAACCTCCAATATGGACTTCGGCCAGTGTGTCTATTAGCAACGAACCTTGAAACTAAACCAGATATCACATAGGACTTAAAAGGTCTGTAAAAGTAGCTCTTGTAATTAGTTTACATCATAATTTACCACAGGAACACCACATGTGAACCATGTGGAGTCCCATTTACAGAACAGCCACTAGTAATGCGAACAGGTTACCATTCCAAATGAGGATGCCATTTACTTCAGTACTAATAAGCTAGTGAACAATTGTCAATTTCTAGTATCATGAAATCAACTCCATGAGATATGGAAAATACATTAGGCATCATTCATCAATTAATTAATGTATTACTGTTCAAGAAATTACAATCAATCAAGGCATAGTGGCTCAGGATATGGTCATCTTTCCCAGGCATAAGCCTATTCAATTGGTTATCATATGTGTGAGAAAGATAGCATAAGAATATGATTGACGTCTTTCCAACTTTTTAGGCCAGATGAGGTACTCAACTCTTTGACATCAAGATACTAAGGATTCTGATTCAATTACGAAATCAGCAGAGCAATAAAGAAAGGAACTTGTGCGTATATGATGTGAAATTAATAGAAAGCCAGCAAGTACCTTTGGTGGCTTAAAAGGATAGTCTGGAGGAAAATGGATAGTGACAAGAAACACTCCACCTGCATAAGGACTGTCAGCAGGACCCATTATTGTTGCCTGCCAGTGGAACATGTCTTCTGCAACTGGGCCTAAAGATATACATAAGAGCAAAGGCAATCAAATTGGATATCTGCTGAGAACAATGTCGTTAGTCTTTTATCAAATAGTTTCAGTAAATTTCTAACAACAAAAAAAATTGAAAAAGCAGACAAAAGTTGCCATTTACTATGAAAACATTATACAAAAAGAGTTCTAATAGCCTAGAAGAAGTGAAGGGTTACACTTGCACATAATTTCGTTAATCACAGTAGGTAGACTGCTGTGGCTATAAATGAGAGAGACTTAGTCCATATTCTCCCAACATAATAAACTCTTGCAGCCGTTAAGTGGATTAAACATAAACAATGACAAAAATTATGGTAATACAAATGATGATAAACATAAACAATCTAACCTAGTCAAGTTATTTGAAACTAAAAAACAAATTATTATCATTTATAAGATAAGCCATATATAAGAGGGGAATGTTAATCTTCAAAGTAAACCAGTAAACGAATATGTGTTTATAGTCCGTTCAGTTAAATAATATCACTTAGGAGGAAAATGGGAAGTTTTAGGGTGGGCCATATGCGGGATTCACTAATAGCTTCCCGTTTACTTTCCAGTTACATCTAACGCCCATACCCAACCTAACCCATTGTTAGGGTGGGTAGGTCTAGGTCTACTCTGGATATAGCATATATAACAGAAGAGAAGAAATATCTATAATTAATCCATGCAGTAGACTGTCACAAGGGGGAAATTTGAAACGTAAGGCAGTTTGTCCTTCGTTTCCAGAGTAATGCCATTTATCTGTTGAGATAAAGCGTCGAACAAGAAACCCCAAGACAATACTTAATCACCTACCACGAAAAATAAGAATGCGTCTTTTCCCACCACAACTTATACAACCACGCAATGACCGCTTTACCTAAACAATATTCAAAACAATCAGAAAACAAATACTCAACACTGTTCCAACTTCAAATTACCAGTCAACTTCTTTGAGTGCCCTAACCTTCCTCTTCTTTAGGCTTTCTAACAACATTAATGTCTAACAACTCCGTCTTTGCGACCATCGACAAGCATGAGAATAACAAAAGTCCCACCAAAAACCGCTTTAGCACCTTGGTGGACTTGCAAGACACAGTGATTTTGAGTTACTCAAAATAAGGATCACCCAAAAACCGTAAAGGTTTCCCTTTTGGATGTTAAGTGTGTCCTTACAGACCACCGTTATAGATTTAACACCTTGTTAAATTGGAAATTACCCATTTATAACCAAGATGCTAGATGGATCATCTATTGCCCAATTCGGTATGGTGGGTCGGGCAGGGAAATGGGTATATGGGTAACAAGTAGCAACTACCACACAATAGCACCTTCACTATCATATACCTCTTCTCAAATAGTTCTTAGCCATGCAATTCAGATGACCAACTTTCGAAAACAAATACAGTTTCATTCAATTTTCGACAAATACAAAATTGCATGAGATAAAATGATCAAAGTCTGTCAAGAGCAAGACTGCTGCTTTTACACAGATTTACTGGTTTGGGTTATAAAAAAAATAAAAAAATAAAAAAATAAAAAATTCAAAAGCAAGCATCAATCGAAGGTCAAATCAGATGCCAAAATCTACCCAAAACACAAAATTAAAACTTTATCAGCATACACAAACCAAAAGCAGCATCAAAAGGAATCAGATCGGATTCAAAACTAGACATACCAGCGCTGCACGAAGTAGGAGGATCTTTCTGGAGGTCCTTCAGCTCCTTCAGGATCCGTTTCGACGCCATCACCTTCACAAACAAAAATTCAACCAAACAAACCCTAGATCATAAAATCACCTCAGTGAAAAATCCCCAAATTAAATTTCTGCAAAATTATCGAGAGAGAGAGAGAGAGAGAGGGTTACCTTTGACCTGAGAGACCCTCCTGCTTTATTGATTTTGATTTAATCCTTTCTTTTGGTTTTAAGGTATTTTGAGTTTATTGAGAAGGTGGGTAGCTCTTTGAACAACCACTCAAAATCACTTCTTGGGAAGGAGGAAAGGGGCATTTGTGTCATTTCGTTAAAGCATCACTTCAATCAAAGTGTTCCATCTCATTTACATTATTCATGAATAAGGACAAATTTTTCTGTATGATAGATAGGAAATTGTTATTCACATTTTAAAAAAAAAATTCAAATTTTTTATAATTAGAAAGAAAAATACACTTATGAAAAATATAAAATGAAATTTTTGAAATACTAATAACAGTTCTCATTAGATATATAAATTTTAAAAATATTAATTTGAGATTCAAAACTTTATACGTTACGGTTTTGTTTAACAAAAGATTGTCATTGTACTAAAGTCTTATGCTTTATTATAACCAGTCATTTGTTCTTTTAGTCTTTTCATGATATTTGAAATTTTTTTTTCAAGGGATGTATTTGAATTTTAAGTATCAGTTATACCTTGCTTATCAATATAGAATATGTTTAGAAATGTTTTTAAAATAAGTGAATATTTTTTTATTCTAAAAGCATTTGAAATGCATTCTGAAAAAAGAACATCGCTTTAGGTTGTTTTTCAAAATTTACTTGTATATTTACATTGTTCAATAAAACCTCTATAAAGTTATAAAATTGATGGAGGTGTAGTTAAAAAATATTATTTATTGGCTTATTTATCCTTAATGTATGTTGCATTTCTTATTTAGGATTCATTGGGGGCCATGTATTTTATTTCTTGCACATATGTAATTTCTTTACTTGTACTTTAAGGCGTTGTTCCTTGAGGGGCCGTTTGGTACGCAGACGGGATGGAATAGGACGGGACGGGATGGGACGGGATGGGACGGGACATGACGGAATAGTGGTTCCATGTGATGTTTGGTATGCGCATGACAGAATGAGAGAGTTGTTCCGTTTTGTGTTTGGTAAGCGCAGGACGGAACGGAACCAAAATGTTAAAATGACTAAGTTATCCCTGTTTCGTCTGTTGTTTGGTACAATGTTTGGGTCGGTGATAGGAGCATATTCGTGCAACTTAAATGGCTTGTTCTCGTACATTTACGTTATGTTTCTTTAGTTATTTTAGTCCTTTATGCTTCTTTTGTGTGTTTTCAGGATAATAAGACGTGTTTGACGAAATGATGCATTGTGGAGTGTTTTGGAGCACTATTGGGCTAAGGATGGATAGCTTATACTTGGAGCCCAAGTGTTGGATGAAATTGAAGGCCTTGTATGCACTTGAGGACACAAAACAATGGCCCTAACCCAATCACATAACACCTTGCCATGGGCTTAACACAAACACCATTCCTTGCCATGCAAGGAGGAGCAATTTGGGTCCATTTCATGCACTTAAACCCTAGCCCAATTACACACCAATTTCAGCCACATGAACACAATCTTCCCTCATTGCCGTGGCCCTTGCAAATCCATCCCATTTTCAGCCATTACACTTCATCATTGCAGCCACATTTCCAACCCACATGCACTCTTTAATCATTCAACCATGCATCACACAACACCACTCATTGCACATGCCTTCCCCCTCTAATTCACATGCAAAACCACCAACACATGCACCCATCTACATTCACTTTCCTTTGCCGAGCACTTCCCTTTCATTTTAGCATTTCCCCTTTGCATTTCCACCTTCCCACTTCATCATTGCACCACAAATCAACACATGCACCCTTTAATTCATTTTCAGCAGAAAATCCACTTCCTTTGCCGTGCATATCAATGCATTTCATTCATTCCACATGCATTTCAATTCACATGCACTCATCATCATTCAACCTAGTGTCACTCCCATTCTTTCCCTACAAACAATTCATTCACATGCAACCATTAAACATTTAATCATTTCACTTCACTTAATGCCGTGAATAACCCATTCCACTCCAGATTTCCAGCATCCCATAATCATTCACACCCCTTTAATTCACATGCACTCACATGCATTCACACACACTTCATTTCCCAACTCAATGCCGTGCCTTTCATTCCCATTTCCAGCATGCATTCACATGCATTTTCAGCACCTACACACCTCACACACATGCAATTCCAGCACCAACAAGCATCATTGTCGTGTACCCCTTATGCATTTCCAGCTTTCACATGCTTTCCTAGCTGTTTTCCATCATTAACAAGCCACATGCATTCTAAACAAACAGCCATATACACCTCTACTCCTCCTATAAAAACCCTTGCATTCATTCATTCAAGGACATCTCATTTTCATACACAAGATAACACAAACACTTCCCCTTTGCCGCAAATCCCCTTCCATTTCTACACAATCTCTTCTCGGCTTCATTCCATTCCATACACTCTCCCATTCGCAGAAACCATTCAACCTTAGCCGCTCCACCTTCATTTACAACACACTTGGAGCACCAACACCGAAGGCAACTCTTAAGGGATTTCGACATCAGTTTTGGCTTCAAGGGTTCTTTCTTCTTAATCCTATGTTCACTCATGTTATATATTTTTATGTCAAACCTTTTGTAAACATGAAGTGTAACTAATCTCTCTCTAGGGATTCGATGTAGCCTTGCAAGATTGCCATGTAGTTAATTCAGAATTCTCATTTAATCTATCTATTTCTTGTTTCATTCTCCGATTTAATTGTGACTTAGTGTGTTGATTTTAATGCTTGATCATCATTTGAATTAACCACAGGTTGTTTAGCCAAGATTAAAGCACACATCATGCATAATCTTGGTGGATATGTGAATGAATGAAGGGAATGTTTTGCAAACATCCTGCCGAGTGTTCCCTTTGGTTTTGTGAAAGTTTCTTGTGCACTACCTATTCTTGATTAGGAACCAAAGTTGCACATCACAATTAGGCTCATGATTAGAGACATTTGATCAAATCCACACATCATATGGTTGATCATATCTAAGTGAAACAAACTCAAGAAATAGGTAGATGGATGAGTATAATCTGATTCAACAAGCATGGCCTTGGGTTAGCAATGGTAAAATCGAATCCCTAGCTTCATCTCCATTGGTACTATCTCATTTTATTAGCTGTTGATTCATTCATTTTGTGTTTACTTCATTTCCTTATGCTTTCAAGTTACAACAACAAATTTGCCTACATTGATTAGTTTTATTTCTCTAGTAAAGAGTTCTTGCAAAACAAGTGATTATATAGGTCCAATTAGTCCCTGTGGATTCGACACCCTTACTTGTGCCATTATACTAAACCTATTTTAGCACTAGGAAGGAAGACAACAATCAAAATGGCGCCGTTGCCGGGGACTGATTTCAGTCCCTTATAATTGCTTGTTTTGATATTAAACCTTGTTCTTTTCATTTTAAGTAGATTTCTGATTTTTATTCAAACTTGTTTTATCTTGTTTCAGGTAGTATATGTCAAATAGACTTGCTGAATTAGGCCAAAGAATTGAATGGTTAAAGGGCAACACTTTGGAAAGCTTTGTGCCAACAAGTTCCTCCATTGTCCGTGAAGAAGAGGAAGGGAAACCGTCTAGTCCAACAAGTGAAGGATCTAAGCACTTTAATTGGGAAAGAGAAGAAGAGATGGCGGGCAACCAAGATGATCTTCGAGCTTTGGAGGATTTTGCTCAACCAATCATACCAAATTCACCTTCATGCATCTTGTTGCCCACAGAAGCTAGAAACTATGATCTTAAATCTTCACATTTCCATATGTTTCCTTCTTTTTATGGCTTACCTAATGAAGATCCTTTAGCTCATATTAAAGAATTTTACAATGTTGTGAGTGGTTTACCTTTACAGGGAGTAAGTGAAGCAAATCTGAGGATGAGAGTGTTCCCTTACACCTTGAAAGATAGGGCCAAGGGTTGGTTGATGACTCTAGTACCTGGTTCACTCACCACATGGGATGCCATGGCTAAGAAGTTTTTGGAAAAGTTCTTTTCCACTCAAAAGACAGCCACTTTAAGGGGACAAATCTTCAACTTCAAACAAGATGATGGAGAACCTTTCAATGAGTGTTGGGAGTGTTTTAAAGGCCTTTTTTGCAATGTCCACACCATGGGTTACCTCTTCACTTACAAATGCAAATTTTCTATGATGGACTAACCCAAACTGTCAATCAACTGTTGATAATGCAGCAGGTGGAGCTTTGAAGAAAAAGAATGCTCAAGAGTCATATAACATTTATGAGATGTTGGGATCTAATGCTCAACACAAAGATGTAAGGGGTAAGAGAGTTGGAGTATATGAAACAAGCTCTAATCATGATCTTTCTTTGCAGGTAGCTAACCTAGAAAAGAAGCTTGAATCCGTGCTCAACATGGTGCCAAAAGCAAGTGAAGTGTGTGCCATTTGCAACATACCAAGCCACCTTACTCATCAATGTCCATCTAGGGAGGCTTACCCCGAGTATGTCCAAGAGCAAGTGAACCTCATGAATTCTTACAATCAAAGGCCAATGAATGATGTGTATTCCAATACATATAACCCAAGTTGGAGAGATCATCCCAATCTTTCGTGGAAGAACAACAATCAATTCCAAAACTTCCAACCAAAACCTACTCTTGAGGATACGGTTAAATTGTTAGCCCAAAATACCTTGCAATTCCAACAAACCACCAATAGCACTCTCCAACAACATTCGGCGGCTCTAACCAAAATGGAGACACAATTGGGGCAGATTGCAGATGCCTTGAGCCAAAGAGAGGTTGGAAAGTTTCCAAGCCAACCCGTGATACTCCAAAGGAACCAAGAGCAAGCCAAAGCAATCACTACACTTAAAAGTGGTAAAGTTATCAATAATAGAGTTGGCAATGAAGTTACTAATGAATCTGATCATGTGAATGCAGGGGTTACTCAAGGAGAAAATGAGAAACCAAATGAGGAACCAAGCCATGCTACTCCCTCGTTTGAAGCACCAAATCTTCACAAGGCCGAGAAACCTTACACTCCACCAATACCATTCCCTGGAAGACTTGCCAAGAGCAAGCAGGATAAGTCATTTAAGGAGATTTTTGATATTCTAAGTAAGGTGAATGTTAACTTACCTTTGCTTGATGTCATTAGGAACATGCCAGCTTATGGGAAGTTCTTCAAAGAGTTAAACAACTACAAAAGGAAGTATGGACCACATGAGAAAGTAGTGGTGTCCGAGAATGTAAGTCCCGTGTTGCAAAGAAAACTTCCACCAAAGCTCAAGGATCCAGGAAGTTTTTCTATCAACATCACCATAGGGGACAAGAAGGTAAAGAAGGCGATGCTTGACTTAGGTGCTAGCATCAACTTAATGCCTTATTCCGTGTACCTTTAACTAGGTTTGGGGGAATTGAAAGCCACCACCATCTCATTACAACTTGCGGACAGATCCGTGAAATATCCAAGAGGTATAGTAGAGGATATTCTAGTTCAAATTGATAAACTAATCTTGCCTGCGGATTTTGTAGTGTTGGACATGGAAGAAGCTCCTATACATGACCGAGAATTGCCTATTTTGCTTGGGAGACCGTTTATGGCCACGGCCAAGACCATCATTGATGTGCAAAATGGACTCCTCACTATGACAGTGCTAGGAGAGACCGTTCAATTCAAAGTGTTTGAGTCTCTTTCACATCCTTCTTCATCTCTTGATTGTTATGCCATTGATGTGCTTGATTCGCTTGTTTTCTCTAAGTTCTTGCAGGCACAATCTAATGAACCATTACAAACTGTTTTGAGTCAATCTCAAGATGAGTTTGATGAAGAAGATGCACTCATGGAAGAGGTAGCTGCCTTGGAAGCATTGGCACCGTATCCTTTGAATATTTTACCTCGTTTAGAGCCTTTAGAACCATCGAGGTCACATTTAACCCCTTCCACTGTTAAGGCACCAAAACTTGAACTTAAACCACTTCCACCACATCTAAAGTATGCATATCTAGCTGAATTTGAAACTCTTCCAGTTATCATAACTTCTGACCTCACCCCAAATGAAGAAGATAAACTAATTAGGGTGTTAAAAGAGTTCAAATCAGTTATTGGTTGGTCTATTGCAGATATCAAGGGAATAAGCCCTACCATGTGCATGCATAGGATTCTTTTGGAAGAAGGAGCAAAGTCAACCCGGGAACCACAAAGGAGGCTAAATCCACACATGAAGGAAGTTGTGAGGAATGAAGTGTTGAAGTTGTTAGATGTGGGGATCATATATCCCATTTCTGATAGCAAATGGGTGAGTGCTATTCAGGTGGTACCTAAGAAGGTGGGAATCACGGTGATGAAGAATGAAAACAAAGAGCTTGTGCCCACAAAGCCCACGGCTAGTTGGCGTGTTTGCACCGATTACAGGAAGTTGAATTCTAGCACTAGAAAAGATTACTTTCCTATGCCTTTCATAGATCAAATGCTTGAGAGATTGGCAGGTTACTCACACTATTGTTTTCTTGATGGTTACTCAGGTTACAATCAAATTGCAATTGCTCCGGAGGATCAAGAAAAAACTACCTTTACTTGCCCGTTTGGCACATTTGCATATAGGAGAATGCATTTTGGACTTTGCAATGCTCCAGCAACATTCCAAAGATGTATGTTGGCAATCTTTTCTGACATGGTAGAAAGATTTATTGAGGTATTTATGGATGACTTTTCAGTGTTTGGTTCCTCTTTTGATGAATGTCTTAACCATCTCTCTTTAGTACTTCAAAGATGTCAGGAAACAAATTTGGTTCTCAATTGGGAAAAGTGCCAATTTATGGTGAAACAAGGAATTGTGTTGGGGCATGTAATCTCTAGCCAAGGAATGGAGGTGGACAAAGCCAAAATTGACATCATCACCAATATGGCAGCTCCCACAACCGTGAAGGGAGTAAGAAGTTTTTTGGGACATGCGGGTTTTTATTGTCGTTTCATTAAGAACTTTTCAATGATCACTCGTCCATTATGCAATCTGTTAGCTAAAGATGTTGTATTTCATTTTGATAAAGCTTGTATGGATGCATTCAATACTTTGAAACATGAATTAACCTCGGCCCCTATTATTATGGCACCAGATTGGTCTTTACCTTTTGAATTAATGTGTGATGCCTCTGACTATGCTATTGGTGCAGTTTTAGGGCAAAGGGTGAACAAGCTCCCACACGTGATCTACTATGCAAGCTGGACTCTAAATGATGCTCAACTTAACTATTCCAATACTGAAAAGGAGTTGCTTGCTATTGTTTTTGCCTTAGAGAAGTTTCGGTCATATCTTGTTGGATCTAAAGTTATTGTGTTTTCTGATCATGCAGCCCTTAGGTACTTGATGACAAAAAAGGATGCTAAGCCACGCTTAATTAGATGGATACTCTTACTACAAGAGTTTGACTTGGAAATTCGAGATAAGAAGGGAAATGATAATGTTGTGGCTGACCATTTGTCACGGCTCAATGAAAACCATGGAGTTGGACAACCTTTGCCTCTAAATGAATCATTTCTAGATGAACAACTCCTTGTTATTCAAGAAAAAGAACCATGGTATGCTGATTTTGTTAATTATCTTGTTTGTGGTATAATTAGAAATGACCTTTCTTTTCAGGAAAGAAAGAAGTTCCTTGCCATGGTAAAGCACTACGTTTGGGACAAACCATATTTGTTTAAATATTGCCCTGACCAAATCATTAGGAGGTGTGTCCCAGAGAGTGAGCAACAAAGCATTCTAACGTTCAGCCATACATTGGCATGTGGAGGACATTTTGGTGCCAAAAAGACATCTCTAAAGGTTTTACAATCTGGTTTCTTTTGGCCTACTTTATTCAAAGATGCTTTTGATTTTTGTTCTAAGTGTGATAGGTGCCAGAAAATGGGGAACATTAGCCGAAGAAATGAGATGCCATTGAACAACATTTTGGTGGTGGAGCTCTTTGATGTTTGGGGAATCGATTTCATGGGACCATTTCCATCCTCTTTTGGTTACTTATACATATTAGTGGCAGTATATTATGTATCCAAATGGGTTGAAGCCATTGCTACAATAACTAATGATCATAAGGTTGTTTTGAATTTTCTTAAAAATGTGATTTTTTGTAGGTTTGGAACCCCAAGAGCTATTATTAGTGATGGTGGCAGCCATTTCTGCAACAAACCCTTTGAATCCTTGATGAAGAAGTACAACATCAAACACAAAGTGGCAACCCCGTACCATCCTCAAACCTCAGGACAAGTGGAGATTAGCAATAGGGAGATCAAGAACATTTTGATGAAGACCGTAAGCCCTACAAGGAAGGATTGGTCACTGAGGTTGAATGATGCACTATGGGCATATAGAACAGCATATAAGACCCCCATTGGCATGAGTCCTTATTGCCTTGTGTTTGGGAAAGCTTGTCATTTGCCAATGGAGCTTGAACACCGTGCATATTGGGCCATCAAGAAGTTCAACTTTGATTACAAGGATGCTGGAATAGCAAGGAAGCTCCAACTTAATGAGTTGGAAGAACTCAGAAATGAAGCATATGAGAATGCCAAAATCTACAAGGAACGGACTAAGCTCTATCATGACAAGGCCATCCTACGGAAGGAGTTTCACCAAGGTATGAAAGTACTGTTGTATGACTCATGTTTGAGACTTTTTCCAGGTAAATTGAAGTCTAGGTGGGTGGGACCATTTAAGGTGCTGCAAACATTTCCCCACGGAGCTGTGGAGATAGAGAACATGAAGAATGGCATCTCTTTTAAAGTCAATGGGCAGCGATTGAAACCATATTTGGAGAAAGTGGAGGAAGAGCAAGTTTATCAAGTTGTAGATTTTCTTGAGTTTACAACACCGTGAACAAGCTACCATGTCTTGCCTAGACATTAAATAAAGCGCTTACTAGGAGGCAACCTAGTGTGGTTTGTGTTCTTTCCTCATTTTGTGTTTATGTTGTCACCATTCCATATTCTTTGCCTACTTGCATTACATACAATTTTAAGCATCGAGGACAATGCTTTGTGTTAAGTTGTGTTAGTTTTGGTTAAGTGTGTTTTTGCTTACTAATACGAATGTATATGAGGGCTATGTTTGTAGACAAACTATTGGGTTGCTATGAAAAAGGGTTTTATGACACGGGACATGTCATAACTTTCGAATGGGTGTTTATTTTTAAGTTCATGTTGGAGCACAAAGGTAAGCCGCCTCCCCGAATTTCAATTTTCTTTTATACTAATATGTTGTTAATGATTCAGGCATCCATTCTAGAATTTAAACCATTAACGGATCATTTCAAGTATCACCCTCCATTCAAAGATCAATTCCATGCCGTTTGATTTGATAAAAAAAAAAAAAAAAAAAATAGAATAAAAATAAACATGGCAGAAAGATGGAGCCTTCACAAAGGATGTTTATGTGAAGCCCCACTACGAGGCATCAGAGCAGAAGGCGTCGGAGCAGAAGGCATCGAAGCGGGAGGCATTGAAGCGGGAGGCATCGAAGCGGGAGGCATCGGAGAGGGAGGCATCGGAGCTAGAGCATTCCAGGCCTCAATACTTGGCCAAACGCTGGATGACCCAGGAAAAAGGTGCCTCTGGAGATAAGCCGCAAGCCTTTGACGGTCACTATGAATTCGACCCTCAGATTCTTGCAGCTCATCAAGCTTCCTCTTCATGCCCGACGAATAGTTATTTGCAAGCACATGCAAACTTCTATTCTCGTACTTAAGCTGCTGGATCTCTTGCTTAAGACCTTCCACCTCTGCCATCAATGATTCCACCTGACGGGAGCGGGCAAGCAGGCGTTGGCCCATGTTGGACACAGAGCTCGCACACTGAACACTAAGAGCGAGGGACTCTTGAACGGCCAACTCATCGGACCGTCCTGACAGCAGCCTACTATCTTTTGGAGTGAGGAGGTTCCTAGCTACTATTGTAGCTGTTGTGGCGTCCTGCATCACAGAGTCTTCACCTGAAAGAGGACCGTTAGAAGATAAGAAAGAAGGGCGCCATACGTTACCTTGACGCGGCACGCCCGTTTCACTGCTGAGACTCAATTCTAAGCTAAGGTTCGATGGGTTTGCCATTTTTTCAAAAGTGTCCAAAGAGAAGGGGTGGATGAAGTTAAAATTTCAAAGGGCCGGAGACGATGTTCAAGAATGGGAATTCTTCAGAGTGTGTATGTTGGCGGTGATCGATACCTCTATAAGAAGCCAAGGCGACGCGTCCACCGATTCAAAAAGCCGGAATTTCCGGCGTAATTTTGGCGACGCTTTCTCAGCTTTTTAGAAGACGTGTTCAACTTTGTCAAAAGATTTCTTCTTTTCAGAAAACACGTGGAGGCCATCATCGCAACTACACATCTTTAGCCGACAAGCGCAAAGTCCGGCGACGCTTTCTCTGCTTTTCAGAAAACGCGTGCAGCTTTGTCAAAAGGAGCCGCATCCGCACTACTACGTGTCGTTCAGAAAGTAAAGGGGCGCCTGCTCAGAAATCGAAGGGGCGTCGTTCAGAAATCAAAGAGGCGCCACTATTTCAAAAAGCCGGATTTGCGGGATCAAAACGTTTGTCGACAAGGGTAAAAGAAGAGTACCACCACTTGATATTATCTCTATATATGTCGACCTTCGTCTTTTATGGCAAGACAAACCTGAAGAAAATGCCCAACTCTCCCTCACCTTTGAGGGCGCACTCCCAGCAAAGCCTTTTGAAATACTCAATTTTTTCTTCTTCCCCAAAGATGATACCGGATGCCTGGAGTACAGTGTCTAATTCATTACTTTGCTCACTATGGCTTAAAGAACCTTTGTTTTCCATCTTTGTTATCCAAACACCCCAACCCCCATTATACCCGTGACTTCAATCTTGAAAGTTATGTATTTCAATTGTGGAGTTTGAACTTGGTATGAGCATATGGTGTCACTGGTTCTCGCATCTAAGTAGTAGCATTCCATTCATGAGATCATATCTAAACATGCTTATTAACTCCGGAAATTGCTTCCTTATGATACATATATGTGAGTGTTCGTTTTTATGCTTACATCAATCTTCTCACATATAACTAGATTAGGGTATGTAGTCAGAAAATCTGAGTGAAAATTGAGTGCATATTTTGTAAGGAATTGAGCAAATTCTCTAAGGCATGTTACTACATTCAAAACATGGTTTTAAATGCTTAATTGTGAACTAATATGTGGTGACTATGATTAAGTATGTACTTAAGTGTCAAGATAAACAAAATCTGTGGGAATGATGATTTTTGACATGTCATGTGCATTGGAAATCCCGGAGACAACGTTGGAAGGTTTAAAATTGTCTTTGGTTTGTTTCGTTTCGTTTTGTTTTGTTTTTCTGTTTTGCTCGAGGACTAGCAAAAGCTAAGTGTGGGGGTATTTGATAGGAGCATATTCGTGCAACTTAAATGGCTTGTTCTCGTACATTTACGTTATGTTTCTTTAGTTATTTTTGTCCTTTATGCTTCTTTTGTGTGTTTTCAGGATAATAAGACGTGTTTGACGAAAGGATGCATTGTGGAGTGTTTTGGAGCACTATTGGGCTAAGGATGGATAGCTTATACTTGGAGCCCAAGTGTTGGATGAAATTGAAGGCCTTGTATGCACTTGAGGACACAAAACAATGGCCCTAACCCAATCACATAACACCTTGCCATAGGCTTAACACAAACACCATTCATTGCCATGCAAGGAGGAGCAATTTGGGTCCATTTCATGCACTTAAACCCTAGCCCAATTACACACCAATTTCAGCCACATGAACACAATCTTCCCTCATTGCTGTGGCCCTTGCAAATCCATCCCATTTTCAGCCATTACACTTCATCATTGCAGCCACATTTCCAACCCACATGCACTCTTTAATCATTCAACCATGCATCACACAACACCACTCATTGCACATGCCTTCCCCCTCTAATTCACATGCAAAACCACCAACACATGCACCCATCTACATTCACTTTCCTTTGCCGAGCACTTCCCTTTCATTTCAGCATTTCCCCTTTGCATTTCCACCTTCCCACTTCATCATTGCACCACAAATCAACACATGCACCCTTTAATTCATTTTCAGCAGAAAATCCACTTCCTTTGCCGTGCATATCAATGCATTTCTTTCATTCCACATGCATTTCAATTCACATGCACTCATCATCATTCAACCTAGTGTCACTCCCATTCTTTCCCTACAAACAATTCATTTACATGCAACCATTAAACATTTAATCATTTCACTTCACTTAATGCCGTGAATAACCCATTCCACTCCAGATTCCCAGCATCCCATAATCATTCACACCCCTTTAATTCACATGCACTCACATGCATTCACACACACTTCATTTCCCAACTCAATGTCGTGCCTTTCATTCCCATTTCCAGCATGCATTCACATGCATTTTCAGCACCTACACACCTCACACACATGCAATTCCAGCACCAACAAGCATCATTGTCGTGTACCCCTTATGCATTTCCAGCTTTCACATGCTTTCCTAGCTGTTTTCCATCATTAACAAGCCACATGCATTCTAAACAAACAGCCATATACACCTCTACTCCTCCTATAAAAACCCTTGCATTCATTCATTCAAGGACATCTCATTTTCATACACAAGATAACACAAACACTTCCCCTTTGCCGCAAATCCCCTTCCATTTCTACACAATCTCTTCTCGGCTTCATTCCATTCCATACACTCTCCCATTCGCAGAAACCATTCAACCTTAGCCGCTCCACCTTCATTTACAACACACTTGGAGCACCAACACCGAAGGCAACTCTTAAGGGATTTCGACATCAGTTTTGCTTCAAGGGTTCTTTCTTCTTAATCCTATGTTCACTCATGTTATATATTTTTATGTCAAACCTTTTGTAAACATGAAGTGTAACTAATCTCTCTCTAGGGATTCGATGTAGCCTTGCAAGATTGCCATGTAGTTAATTCAGAATTCTCATTTAATCTATCTATTTCTTGTTTCATTCTCCGATTTAATTGTGACTTAGTGTGTTGATTTTAATGCTTGATCATCATTTGAATTAACCACAGGTTGTTTAGCCAAGATTAAAGCACACATCATGCATAATCTTGGTGGATATGTGAATGAATGAAGGGAGGGAATGTTTTGCAAACATCCTGCCGAGTGTTCCCTTTGGTTTTGTGAAAGTTTCTTGTGCACTACCTATTCTTGATTAGGAACCAAAGTTGCACATCACAATTAGGCTCATGATTAGAGACATTTGATCAAATCCACACATCATATGGTTGATCATATCTAAGTGAAACAAACTCAAGAAATAGGTAGATGGATGAGTATAATCTGATTCAACAAGCATGGCCTTGGGTTAGCAATGGTAAAATTGAATCCCTAGCTTCATCTCCATTGGTACTATCTCATTTTATTAGTTGTTGATTCATTCATTTTGTGTTTACTTCATTTCCTTATGCTTTCAAGTTACAACAACAAATCTGTCTACATTGATTAGTTTTATTTCTCTAGTAAAGAGTTCTTGCAAAACAAGTGATTATATAGGTCCAATTAGTCCCTGTGGATTCGACACCCTTACTTGTGCCATTATACTAAACCTATTTTAGCACTAGGAAGGAAGACAACAATCAGTCGGGACGAAACATTTTTTTTCTTCTTCTTCTTCATGATGTTGCTTATCTATGATATATTTTGTACACTATACTTGGATGTGTTTATATTTCGTACCATGTATAACAGAAAACAAGAGACATGTATTTGTACTTTGTTGCTCATATAATTAATTTAGTGGGATAATACATCAGTTAATTTTATGTGATTTAAAAAAATAATAGGGTGAGAGCATGCCATTGGCTTGGCACTTGGTACATGGCAGTGTAGCCACAATATGTATATGGTTATGTATATGTGATGAATTACATATGAAGAGGTTGGCGTGGTAGAACAACTGTTGATGCAATGGCTATGTTGGAATCTTTGACACAATCTGCTTTCATCTCTTCGTCATCACATTGAAATGCAAATTGTGTCAAACAATATGTATATTATAAGTTAAGTTGTGAGACAATTGGATGTCTATGGCATTGGTTGCCATGCAAGGATGAAAAATATATAAGTTTAATGATATTATCTTGCTAAAGCAATAAACATGAAATATCCAGAACTTAAACATGAAATCCCAAATTAAACATTCGTCCTAACTTCAGATAAAAAAAAAAAAAGAAAAAAAAAAGAAAGATAATGTCTTACTAAATCTCAGAAGTTGATGTAGTTCATATCATACTAAACCCCCTAATGCTCAGATGCCATCCATATACATTTTAATGAAATCTGCCTTGTGAGAGCTGGGGTACACCAAATACTCATCATATCAGTATCTTTCACTAATTTCATTGAAATTCTCAGCACCTGATCATATAAGAGACCCATGGCCTGAAGCTGAGAAAGTAACTTGGCTTTCGCTTCTCTCAAAGTAAAACTTTCACCTAAATTCTTCATTTCAGTAACTGCTTTATCCCAACCCTCACGGATAACAACTAAAATATTTGCATCAGCATTATTCTTATTCCTCTTCCTCTTCCTAATAGGTTGAGATGCACTGGATGTACCAATAGAAGGAGATGGGGTAGGTGAAGTTTGAGGCATCTCAATGTTTCATCATCATCCTCATTTTCCAATCCCATGTTTTCAATTGCATCTGCTGCTGATTCAGCCATACTACCTTTGGCTCGATCTCTCCCAAACACCGTACATAAGCGTGGATACAACGAAAATGGCTTATTTGGTTTGTAAGATGCATTAGGATGTTTCTACAATAAGAACCCAAAGAAATCAAAGTTATGACTTTTAAAGCAACTAATTGAAAAAGAATAAGAAACAAAATGTACCTTCACACACAGTTGAAGTACATCGTCACTATCCACAACAACACATTTTTTTTCATCATCCCAACCAAATCCAGAGGTATTTATCATGTCATATGCAAAGGAATACTTTTCTTTTAGACGCTTCAGCTTGTTTTGTATATGCTTTGGCTCTATATTAATGCCCGGAATCATCTCCCTCATCTTGGTGGCAACCATTACAAATGTACCATCCTTAAAACTGCCGGTCTCACACCTAACACCATCAACTACCATCTCCTCGAGGATGGTAAGCAGTACATCCTCATCATGATCATTCCAATTACGTGAGGTGGCCATATAATCTATCAAAGAAACCGTAATATTACATATGTAAAACAAAGAAACATATTGTTAGTGGAGCAAACATGATGCAATTAAGTTAATATATGCCTACAACTTTTTACAAAGCTAAATTACTTCATAGTGGAAAAGGTAATCCAGTGAACAATATATACGATTAATTAAAAAGCAAATCCAATGAACAATATATATGTTTTTTTTTTCACTGTTGTTTTGGGCAGTATTGCAACTTCTTGGTTTTCATATGTAGCATTAGTAGGTGAGCATCAGTGATGTAGCATCAGTAGGTGCAACATCAGTGATGCAGCATCAGTAGGCTGAAAGCATCAGTGATTTTGATTTAATGCTTTCTTTTGGTTTTAAGGTCTTTTGAGTTTATTGAGAAGGTGGGTAGCTCTTTGAACAACCACTCAAAATCACTTCTAGGGAAGGAGGAAAGGGGTATTTGTGTCATTTAACGCATCACTTCAATCAAAGTGTGCCATCCTATTGACATTATTCGTAAATAAGGAGAAATTTTTCCGAATAATAGATAGGAAATTGTTATTGACATTTAAAAAGAAAAAAATTTCAAATTTTTTATAATTAGAAGAAAAAAAAAACACTTGTGAGGAGTGTAAAATGAAAATTTTGGAATACTAATAATAGTTTTCATCAGATATATAAATTTAAAAAATATTAATTTGAGATTCAAAACTTTATACCTTATGGTTTTGTTTAACAAAAAATTGTCATTGTATTAAAGTCTTATGCTTTATTATAACCAGTCATTTGTTCTTTTAGTCTTTTCATGATATTTGAATATTTTTTTTTTAAGGGATGTATTTGAATTTTAAGTAGCAGTTATACCTCGCTTATCAATATAGAGTATGTTTAGAAGTGTTTTTAAAATAAGCGAATATTTTTTGGTTCTAAAAGCATTTGAAATGCATTTTGAAAAGAAAAAAAAACATCGCTTTTGGTTGTTTTTCAGAATTTACTTGTATATTTACATTGTTCAATAAAACCTCTATAAAGTTATAAAATTGATAGAGGTGTAGTTAAAAAATATTATTTATTGGCTTATTTATCCTTAATGAATGTTGCATTTCTTATTTATGATTCATTGGGCACCATGTATTTTATTTCTTGCACGTATATAATTTCTTTACTTGTACTCTAAGTCGTTGTTCCTTGATGCCCAAGGCCCTCTTGTGTATAAAGGGTGTTGAATGCCATTCCTTTTTTCACCTTCAAATCAGCCAGGCCACCCAAGGTCATTATGAAAAATCAGTTAACCGGACATATTCGTGTTGAGTTGTGCAAGAAGAAAACATCAAACTCCAACCGGAAGCAACATTTATAACAACGTAGAGGTGTGTTTCCTTAAGAAAATTGTAACGTATTAATGTGAAGTTTATTCCTATACAAAACTAGTCCCAAGTTGGGACCGGAATTTTTTATGACTTTAAGGAAGTTATATCTTTCTAGAGTATTACTTTAGAGAGATTTTACTGTAATTGTTACTCCATGGTTGAAAAATGGTTAGAAAAGTTACCCTTGATATGTGTAGAATTTGATTTACGTATTAGATTCATGAGTATAAACTTTCTATGTAGGGAGAATTTCAAAGTCACTCTTGGCTGTTGGCTCCCCTTTGTGAATTCTCTTCTTCTCACTTGGGAAAGCATCAATGCAAAAGGTATTTAACAAATTTTGATTTCTTCTCTCAAGTGTATATTCAACCATTAAAGCGAGAGCAACTTCCATGATACAACTACATGTCAGATTAATATTTCGAATCACGGAAGTCATCCTCCACCGAGGTCAAGGCACACCGAAAAGAATTCAGGGAGAGTGCTTTTCCCCACCACCAACTCACCTCGAAATTTTGAGTTCTCCCTCCAATATTCTTCACATTCTGATGAACTTTGGCCACGTAGAAATCAGCATCAAACTTAACTTGCAGCCCTGAAAAGTGAAAAACTTCGTGTAGAGAGAGAGAGAGAGAGAGAGAGAGATGAAACTTTGAACAAACAAAACATAATTTGAAATGCCATTGTGAGAATCAACAGCCACTAATACATTGACAATGACCTAACTTTCTACCTAAATGGGATCAACTTGATAAAGAAAATAAAAATTACCACATATTTGTTCACTAACTAGACCAAAAGCATTTGAGATGAAATGAAATTACACCAGAAGGGAAAAATGGCAAGTGGCGCTCGCTCATTGTGAAGTTGGGTTTTCTGCTCTAACCACCGGCAGTGGTGTTGAGCTCTCGGATCTGTTTTCAGAAGATGGTCGATTGTCATTATCAGCCCGGTGGACGTTTTCTATCATCTTCGCTACATCCAGCATTTTAGGTCGTTGATCAGGCATCCTTGCAACACAAGACATGGCTATCTGTAACATCTCCACCATTTCCTCCTCTATGTATAGATACCTCATCAGCTCTAAGTCAAACACTTCCGCTGTCCACTCCTCTCGGACAACTGAATGAACCCACCTGACCAAATGGATGATCTCATCGCCAGCAGTAGTATGGATTGGGGATTTTCCAGTAAGGAGTTCCAGTAACACAACCCCAAAGCTGTAGACATCAGCAGGTTGTCCTGATTTCCTAGTGTCTGTCACTTCTGGAGCTCGGTAACCAGCAGCACGAGAGATTGGTGGGGCCAGTGAGCTCGTTATAGTTGCCAAACCAACATCAGAAACACAACCATACTGTTGAGTGTTTACAAAGATGTTTGAGGCTTTGACGTTTCCGTGGACAAGCTTCCCACCATTCTCTGTATGAATATGAGCAATTCCTCTTGCAGCTCCAATTGCTATTCTCAGTCGGGTATCCCAATCTAAAGGATTTCTGCCCTCTCCTCTTCTACCTGAAAATGGAAAGAATATTGCAGGATATATATTAGTCGCTACTACAGGGATGATGCGTGCAGCATAGACAATGGAGTAAGAATGCCAAGCATACCACCAACCAAATATTGTCATACCAAAAGATGTCAATGCCGAGAACTACAACATATTTTCATCAATAAAATTGAGTTCCTCCCGATTACCAGCCACAACTTTTGGGGGTTTGAAGGCTTGATCAAGATAAAACTAGGATGCACCAAAGAATAGCGCATGATGTGTAACATACAGTATTTGCCTGACGGAATGAACACTTCCAACGCACCACGGGGTTTACAAACAAAGAACTCTAGAATGGAAGAACCAGAGGAACTTCTACCCAAAGAAGCTTTTCAGACAGATATTTACTCCCCGAATTCCAAAATATCACTTTGTATTGATTAACCATGGATTATCCTAGTTTCAAAACTTATATTTCTTGGTCAAAGAAATGTTGAAGCCTTACAAAGGTATAAGGCACAGTAACACCAGTGAACGCACTCAGACTCTATGAAGCTACTTTCTCTTGACTAGTGAAGCAGCAAGTGATGTACCACAAACTTCACACAGTGTTGGTATGAACCATATAGTATTACTCGACTAAAAAAGGGTAATTATTGTTTTATTGATTAAAACAAGATTAGCTTCTAAACCTCAAAATTCAAGCATTAAACAATTCTAAGCCACAGGAATAGTAGAAGTGTTACTTGGCAAAGGAGTTAACTGAATTATCCAAAGTCTACACCATGTACCAGCAGAATATCTTTTAACAAGTTTTGATCCTATATACATCCAGAAAACCAAGACATGTTCTAATATTTGACGACCGAAGACCAGTTAAAAACATTGAGTTGAAGCGAAGACTCATAGTATTCATCTAGGTTTCGGGCTAGTTCCAAATGGATCTATCACATACCTAGTAGTACAGTTCCAACATATTATAATGATTGAATACAAGTTATTCCACCAGTGTTAGATGCTGCTGAGTACTTATAGAAAGATAACATCGATAACGTACAGGATATCAAGGGTATTATTAACTTCAAAAGAAAGAGGTACAACAGTCAGCTATTTACATTCAACACTTTTCAACAGAAAGATTATCAGCGTGACCAGGCTAACATTTATCAAATATGAAATATGGAAGACAGTAAGTTACCGTGTAATAAAGCAGAGACACTCCCTTGATTGTAGTAATCATATACCATCAGCTTCTCATCTTTGGAATAATAATACGCCTTCAATTCCACCACATTTTCATGCCTAATATTGCCGACAACCTCCATATGTTGCTCAAAGTCCCGCTTTCCAACATTGACATCCTTCAACCTCTTCACCACCACACAGGTTGCATCTTCTAGTATTGCCTTATACGCTGTACCAAATGTCCCCTTTCCAAGCACCTCAGCTGAAGCCCTCAATAAATCCTCCAGATCAAATGCGTAGTGGCAGCCCTCAAAGAAAGCCAGTTTATTATTCGCATCTTGACTCCGTGAGATCACCTTTTCTGGTGACATTCCCCCCTTGGACAACTTTCCAGAAAGCCCATCTTCTTTCTTTCTTCTTGAGCAGAAAACAAGTATCAGAAATGCAAACGCTACAATGCCTAAAACAGCACCAGCAATTATAATTCCCAGCAGTGCTGTCTCCCCAAGCTTCCCACCATTCTTAGGTTTCGGATATGGTTTAGGGGCGGGCGGAAGAACAGGAGGATACTCAGGTGGAAAACTTGCAAAAGAAATGTTGTTACCAATAAACGCAGACCTCGGAAACCTCTGAAGTGATTCGGGGACAATACCATTCAGCTTGTTGTTAGATAAGTTAAGCTGCTGCAATTTATGCGATTGAAGATCAGGGATTTCACCCGAAAGTGAGTTGTTTGCAAGATCCAATCCCCAAAGCTGAGTCAAATTCGAGAGTGAAAAAGGAATGCTCCCATTGAAGTGATTGTTAGACAGATTGACAATGGTGAGGTTCTTCCAAACTGAGAAGTCCAAGGGTAATGGCCCAGAGAAGTTGTTGAACTGAAGATACAGAAAAGACAAGTTCTTCAGATTGGAAAAATCAGAAGGGAACTCCCCACTAATCACATTGGATCGAAGACTCAAAATCTGCAGCCTCGAGAGGCGGCTAAGCGTGTAGGCAGGAATCTGGCCGGTAAAGCCAATGCCGGGCAATCGGACGGCTATCACGTGAGACTTATCCTCACTACAAGTCACTCCAGTCCAGTGGTCACACACAGGACCGCTCTCATTCCAATTCAGAGTGCGAGAGTGAGGCAAATTGTTCAAGAAATCGAGCAATGCCTGCTTATCCTCAACTGGGTCTGCATTTCCTTGCAAGAAAATCAAACCCAAAAGCAAAATCCAATACAAAACGCCAAGACCCGCCATTTCCCTCACTACCCTCTCACCAAAATCCCAAACCCTTCAAATAACGAGCTGTTTCTGGGAAGTTTCAATCTTTTCATGCTTCTGACAAAATATAGAGGGAAAAAACAAGTTAAAAATACAAAAGACAGAATGTAAAGCGAAAACAAAAAGAAAAATAAATCAGATTCCGAGAAAATTGTCGAGAAAAAGCAGAGAGGTGACTCTGAGAAATTTGAGCTTTTGCAGGCTTTGAATATCGTGTTTATATAGTAAAAAAGGGAGTTATTTTATTGTGCAAAAACCAAAGTACGCAGTAGTACCACCAGAAATCGAGCTTCTTTTTGTTCTTTGTTTGCTTTGAGCTTTGCAAGTTCAAATTTCAAAAAATTTACAGAAACCCAAGAATTTTACATGGGAATTGTGTTCATAAACTGTAAAAAAAAATAAATAAATTGGAAAACCAAAGTGCACAGAAGCTCAAAACATACCTTTACATAAACACCATTGATTTCAGAACTGACCCATCAAGGTTTTCTGCTATTTTGAGTGAACCCAAGTCGAATACAAGTTCAAGTCTGCCTCTGAACCCAAAAAAATTCAGAGGAAAATTACTATATGGTACAACAAAGTAAAATGTGGAGAGAGAAAATTACTGTGAGGAATGAGAGAGAGAGCAGTGGAAACGTACATGTTATGATGACTCTAAACTGATGGTGCCGGAAGCTATTAGCATCCAATGTGAATAAACCTGAGGGGGAGGGGGAGGGGGAGGGGAAGGAGGAGAATACTGTTGCAAAAAAGGCAAAAGGTAAATGATTTTACCTTTTTTTGTCCTGTTTTTGGGGTAAAAAGTGCAAAAACAAGAAGAATGAAGCCGCTATTTTAATTCACGGGATTTGGAGGGCTCTGGAAAAATACCTGTTTTTCCGAAGAAGCTGAGTGAAGGAGAAGAGAGTGGTGGCTGCTGCTGCTGCTGCTGCTGAGGAGTGCGGGGTGGGAGTTATTATAACGTAACCGGTGGTGGGAGCGAGTAGATCGTGCGTTCGTGACTTGGTGGACGCAAACGCCGTTATTGTGGTTCGGATGGTGACGTGGTGTGGTGGGGATTTGACATGTGGACCCGATTGAGGTGCTCTTCTCGTTCTTGAGCGGTCGTTAGTTAACGATTAGGGTAGCGATGGGTGACGGCGTTTGGTTGACTTTGTTAGCACGAATTTTCATTTTTTACTTTAACAAAAAAATATTAAATTATTATATACGGGTTGTTGACCAACACTTATCCTCAAGTTGATGAACCCTTGCAACCTCATTTGATCGTTCTTGTTTTTACCTTCTTAACTTGTATTGTTGAACCATAATTTTAATTGTTCACCTTTTAGGTTTCTCTTTAATGATTTGAATATGATTTATCTTTTTTATTAAATCAATATTATATAGGACTAAATAATTTTGAATTTGGTTGGTTTTTAACAAGAAGATTTGCCTTTTTGTTTGGGTGCCCTTCCCATCCCCTCTTATTTTGTGCGGTCACGGTTAACCCACGTCAACATTTTATATATCAATATAAAATGTTTACGTGGGTTAACCGTGACCGCACAAAATAAGAGGGGATGAGAAGGGCACCCAAACAAAAAGGTAGACAATCTGCCTCCTTTTAACAAAGTAGATATTGAAAGGTTTAAATAATCATAGCTTGCACAATTGTCTCCCTTTATTAAAAAAAAAAAACAAAAGGGTTTAAATATTGATAATTTCGTTGATTTTTGATAAAGTTGATCTTAAAAAAGTAATCTAGAAACTATAGAGTTGTGATTGTCGTGAAGGATTACAAGAACAAAATATAGAGATGAAAAGGTAGTACAAGAAGGTTTGATTGAGAAAGTTGGTTGCATCTACATTCAAGTTATCTCACCAAAAATGGTATTTATCAAAACAAATAAATGTATATTGTTAAAAAAAAAAAAAATTTATGCCAAATACATGTAAATAAGCTCTGCAACTGCCCTTTTACCGTAGTGGTGGAAAAAAGTTGAGTTCTTGCATGACGACGTGGGTTCGAACACCGTTGGTGGCTAATCTAACATTTAATTTAATAAAACTATTGTTTAACATAAAAAAATGTAAATAAACTCTTATGAAAATTTCACTAAATAATGCAAAAAAGTTTGATGTTTATTAAACTAATCTATGAGAAATTTCACCAAATAGTGCTAAAAGAACGAGTACATAATTGTGTCCAGCGTGAGCATATCGAGATCTGTTGACTTTTTATAAGCAATAATCTTGTTTTGTGGTAATGATTCTAGACGTAACTATTTTATTTCTTTATTCATTTATTAGGGAAAAGTCAACTATTTGTTTTGGTAAGACTATGTACACCAAGCATCCAAGGAGGAATGAAGTTCCTTGACAAAATGGAGGTCTGTGTGAACGGCGAACAATGAGCTGGTGTAGCTCGAAGTAAGGCCTTGTGCCTTTTTTGTGAGGTTGTGTACCTCCTTCGTATCTTTTCTTGATATTTCAACCCATTTCCTCAGTGTCTCTCCCTTGTTTTTCAACCCATTTCCCCCTAATTTCTATGTCCACCACCCCTGAAACTATGTCGAAATGTCTCATCAGCCAGCTCCAAATGAGGAGGAGCTCAAGTGCATGTTGATTTACTTTGAAGGTTTTGTTGATTTGGAGGATCGATTTGAGGAGTCGATTCACCTGGATAGCAGACTTATCACCGACTAAGAACCCCCTGAATCTGAAGTCAAGGAAATGCTCAGGCAGGCCTGGAACGACTTAAGCATGGTAAGGGTTTTGAAGGCGAAACCGAATATATAGGAAGTAGCGCACCGAATCCTAGAGGGGGAACCCTTGGTTTATGAAATGGTACACTTTCTCAGCTAAGCCTTGGCCTCTTTACCATTCCCTCGATGACATTCGAGCTGATCAGCCGATATATTGGATTCAGGCACACAGCACCCCCCGAAATTTATGCACCCAAAAAAGTGCCCTTTATCTAGGGGAAAACTTGGATATGTGTTGGAGATTGAGGATCCATCGAAGATTAGGTTCATAGGTTTTCTACGAAGGTGGATTGATTTTGACACCAGTAAACCTCTCCACTCCAGAGTCATGATGCCTTGTCCGATGGCATGAAAGAAGTTGATTCGATTGAAGTATAAGGGGTTGATGCACGTTTACTTCAAGTGCAACAGATTAGGCCACTTCAAGGGTTGTCCATGGCAGACGCCGGCAATGGGTTTAGGAGAAAACTACTCTAATGTAGAGATGTGCACCCTTCGAATTTCTTTGGCTTCTTCCCTCATATTTCCCCCCTAAGGCTCGCTCCCTGCGACCTCCACAGTGAATGAGCATCATTGGCGTTGAAAATGGAATTTCGACTGTGATTTTTATAGCTTGCCTGAGGAGCTATGGGAAGAACCGGCGTAGCTATTCATGGAAAAGAGGAAATTCAAGAAGAGGTCAGGAAGTCGGTACTGAGGCCCAACAAGGACAAGACAATTCCTGCATTATCTGACCTTGTTTCGTCTGGCACATCTGACATGCGCACACCTGTGACCAACGACATTGGTTATCCTAACTCGAGTGTTATGGTGGAGCAAGCCGAATGCAGTGTTCCTCTATGCTGGATCTCGACCATGTTTGGCACCCAGATAACTATGAGACCCAGTTTACTAATGGTTCGCTGACCATTACTATCAATGGTTTGTCCATTGACAAGGTATGGTGTGACCTTCATAAGGTGCCACCTTGGGCTTTCAAAAATTCTGGAGTATTGTTATATGACCCGCATCACTTTGGGCCTTATCCTAGTTATGTTGAGGAAAGCCCATGTGCGGGCTCAATGATATTTCATGTGTTGCACACTGTAACACCCATCATCACATGTATGGCGTAACCCACTTTTGTCTTTGGAATCATCTCCTAAGAATGCTCGTTTAACTAGTATTCCCCGACATGGAAAAACCTTTCACCTTTCTAACACTCCGCGCAAGGGAAATAAGGGACGCTCTAGGGGGACGTGGTGTGACGACACTCTCTGGCAATGTCGGTGGCTCAGGATGATTTTATTCCCAACATTCTATGTGAGGTAACTATTAGCCCCACAAAGGAACTTGTGGATGCTGAAGATGATGGTCTTTCAGGCAGGAAGCAGATGCATGAAAGCACCAATGAGCGATTGGTGGAGGCTGAGTACTATCAACCTCACGGGCACAATGAGAATTTTATTTTGGAACTGTCAGGGGCTTGAGAACCCTCAGACAGTTTAGGCACTGATTGGGCTTATCCAATAGCAAGCTTCTAGTATAGTATTTTTAAGTGAGACCAAGTACTATGCTGCTACACTGAGGTCTTTGATGTATAAAGTTTGGCTTTGATGAAAATTTTGTAGTCAATTCGAGAGGGAGATTAGGAGGTCTTGTCTTGATGTGGAAGAAGGATATACCAATACGGATCCTCTCATCATCTTAAATCACATTGATGCTTAAATTGGTGGGTTGGAGGATGATGATCACTGGAGGCTTACTAGTTTTTATGGCCATCCCATTGCCGTGCTGCTAATCAGCAGTTGGAACTTACTCTGCTCATTGGCCTCTAATTCTTCTATACTATGGGTTTGCGGAGGAGACTTCAATGAGCTATTGATTACTGAGGAAAAAAATGGTGGGGTTGGCCAAATCTTACAGTTTCGAGAAGCGATTGAAGAGTGTTATATCACGAATCTTAGGTTTACTGGGGAACCGTTCACATGGATGACTAGTGTGCATAGAGGTGTCAAAAAACGTCTAGATATGGTCTTCGCCTCTCGAGATTGGAAAGATAAGTATCATGCTGCTGTGATGCGCCATTTAAACCTCTCTAAGTCTAATCATATCCCTATCCTCCTGGATGTTCGAAGTTGTCCTATACCGTCTTCTCGAAGACGCTTTATGTTTTATTTTGAAGATCTTTGGACGAATCATGAGGAATGTAAAATGGTTATTCAGAGAGCATGAGATACTCCTACTGTGGGTGTCTCCTTCTTCCAAGTCTGTGAGAAAATTAAAGTTGTTTGGGAGGCTCTTCTGAAATGGTAGCATGATGCTTTCCAGTCTAGGCAAGAGGATATTAATGACATTCAAGCCAAACTCGGCTTTATTCTTGCCCAACCAATTTGGGACGTCTTCTTGGGCGAAATGGTGAATCTCTTAGCCTAGCTGGATGACCTGTTATAAAAAAAAAAAAAAAGCATTTTGGAGGCAAAGGTCCTGTAATTAATGGATGAAAAGAGGGGACCGCAATTCTCGTTTTTGCCATAAATGTGCAAATGGTAGAAAGGCAAAGAACCGGATTAGAGGGTTAACAAATTTGCAAGGCACTTGGTCTCAGAATATACAGGAAATTGAGAACTCGGTCCTTGGTTATTTCAACAACATCTTCAGGTCCAATCAGGGGAGCGACCTAGATGCGGATGAAATATTTGATGCCCTCGATCAGAGGATTGATGTCGATATGCTTCATGTTCTTGAGGCTGAGTTCATGGACACAGAGGTTAAGGATGCGTTCTTCCTAATGGAATCCTTCTGGTGTTTTTCCAAAAGTTTTGGCATATTGTTGGCAAAGATGTCTCCGTAGTGATCCTTTCGGTCCTCAATTATGGTAAAATGCTCAAAAAGATCAATTTCACCTACATGACTTTGATTCCCAAGGTAAAAAATCCGATCAAAATGGGCCACCTTTGCTTATGTAACGTCCTGTACAGGGGTATCTCCAAAGTGCTTTCTAACAATATCCGTATTAAGCTTATTATCCCTCGTATCATATCTGACCACCAGAGTGCATTTGTCTTGGGTCGATTAATTTCCAACAACACTCTTTTGGCGTCGAAAATAACTCACTTTGTTTTGAGGAAGAAGTAGGGGTGGGCACTTAGAACTGAAAACCAAAACCAAAACACGAACCAAATCGAACCGCACCGAATGGTTTGGTTTTGCGATTTTGAAACGGTTTCAGTTTTGAAACCTAACCGCAACATAGAAAACAGTTTGGTTTTGGTTTTGGCTTTTGAAAATCGCACTGCAAATATTAATAAATATTTAATTAAATTTCCATATTAGATTTCATGTTTTAATTGGTTGTTTGTTAGAATCTATACACTTAGTATGAACTCAACCACACTAGAATATCATCATTCATCACTTTCTTTCCTTCATTAACTTGAAGGACCTTTGCTATTTTATACCATCACACACACATATATGTACAAGGGTGGACTAATCTTGTTATCAAGAGTCGAACAATGATCTAATGAAGTCCACTCATTTGAAGCATGACATCACATATTCTAGTATGAAAATTTCGCTCACTTTTAATGAATTCAAATTTATTCAACTTGTTTTATGATAAACATTGTAAGGAACACCCTTTTATTGCACAAACATGTTTTAACATCACAACTGCATGCAACAAGCTAATTGTTTACGTAACAAATGTCATTTTCCTATTGCTATTGGGAGATGCTTATTAATATGTTAAATTGCAAATTGTACATTTTTTTCTTAAAAACCAAACCGAAACCATTTGAAACCGCACCGAACCGAACCAAATGGTTTGGTTTCATTTCGGTTTTGGTTTCAAAACCGCACCGAATCAAACCGTGCCCACCCCTAGGAAGAAGCTGGAAATAAGGGATTCATGGCAATGAAACTTGACATGAGTAAGGCCTTCGATCTTGTGGAATGGCGGAATCTAAAGGGTGTTATGCTCAAACTGAGTAAGGCCTTCGACCTGGATTCCCGACCGGCAAAGAATAAAGCCTCGAAAGGGGGGAAAGTTCAGAAACCCAGTGGGAATGGGTGTGTTCGAGTTAGAGTTGAAACGGGACAAGGACTCCCAATCCAGATCAGGATGCAAATCGGTCTCAAGGAATGGGGTGCTATAAATACAAGAAATCGCGCAACAGAAAAGGCCCCCTTCAATTCAGCATACAATTGCCTTGCGCAAAACCTCTCAAATACCTTGAGATTTTTCCTTTTCTTTTTCTGCCGACATACCTTCAGTTTGGATAAACAGCATTGTGGAGGCACCCGGCGAGCACCTTCAGTTTGGATAAACAGCACTGCTGCCGCATAATCAGTCGACCGAGAAGCACCTTCAGTTTGGATAAACAGCACTGTGTCGAGGCCGACCGATTACCTATCTAAGTCTCGGCCGAGAAGGGTTTTCGAACCCTTGTTGGTAGAGGTCACCTTGCTAGCCTTCTCGACATAGTCAGGTGTTACGAGTTGCGTTACTCGGCGTACTGGACGCCGAGTGATTTTATGATTGGATACTCGCAAGTAAGTTTCAGGGTTCGGCATTCCGACGGCCGAACTACATTTACCATCAAGACATATATCACGTTTGAGTACCTATGCCCATACAGTTTGGTCTCGATTCGACGTGCTTATACTCTTACGAATATAATCACAATGACCGAATCGGGCTCCGACGATTTGTGAACTCCGCAGAATTAGTAGCCTTGTCTTCAGGCTATAGAACCTAGAGACCGAGAGGGTTCCTTCCTCGGTCGCAATCGAAAAATAGAGAAGTCAACGACGCGCTCAACGCGACATCAACGAATTTTACTCCTCGGCCGAGCTCGGCCGACGAGTTGGCACGCCCCACATTCAACCGAATGACGTAGTTAGCTTATTAGTTACTTGGCCTGCGCGCCACGTAGGTTTTTGTAATTTTAGAGTCAACATTTTGGCACGCCCAGTGGGACCTTTATGCTAAACCTTCGGAGTTCATGACCATTGAGACACGGTCTGTAAAGAAGAAAACAACCATGAGAAAGTCAACAACTGACTTACCAGTGCAAGGCCTTGGGCAGGATTTGCACCCTGCAAAAAATCCGATCATTGTTGCGCCGCCCGAGGCCACAAGTGCAACACGCCGAGAGAATGAAATCTATCTCGGTGGACAACCTCACAACACGCCGAGCAGTCGATTGGTCAAAAAATGAATGATTTACTGGAAGCAATACGAAGTAACAACGATACACAGACCAGGATGCTTGAACTGTTGGTTAGTAAAGCCTTTGAAGATGGCCAGGTCGGCCAGCCTCGACAGCTTTCTACGAATATTCCAATACAAGCTGAGAGAGGGTCCGCCCGGCCACAACCAATTACCTTGGATAAAAGAGGTGGACCGGGCAATAGATCCGAGGGACCAAGCCAGGGAGAAGAAGCCGCATCCGTAAACATAACCGAAGTCCAGAGAATGATTGACTCGGCCCTAAAGAAGGGGCCGAAGTTTCCAAAATTCATCCATCCATACCCGGCTTATGTGGAAAGGTTTGAATACCCACGAGGTTTTAAGATCCCTGATTTCAGCCTCTTCGCCGGGGAATCGTCTTTATCCTCATTAGAACATGTGGCTCGGTTCACAGCGCAGTGTAGAGACGTCAATAGCGACTTCTATAAATTACGGCTGTTTAATTTTTCACTTACAGGCTCAGCTTTCGCCTGGTACATTAATCTCCCACCCAACTCCGTGCAGAGTTGGGAAGAGTTAGTGGAGAAATTCCATGAACAATTCTATCGGCCAGGAATGGAAATGTCCGTATCATCGCTGGCCAGGATGGCTCAAGCGTCCGACGAATCTCCAATGGAATACCTAACAAGGTTTAAGTCGGCCAGGAATTGGTGCCGAGTACCTCTCCCCGAAGTGGAGTTCGTCAGGATTGCCCTCAACGGATTGGACGTCGAATACAAAAAGAAGTTTCTGGGGGCAAACATTCGAGATATGTACGAACTTGCTCAACATGTTGAACACTATGATTATCTGCTCCGAGAAGAAAAGATATCAAAGTCACCATCCCGGGGGACGTTGTATAAGAATCCCACGGTTAGCTATGCATTGGCCGAAAGCGAGGACCCTCAGTATGCTAGTGTGGATGCGGCCGAGATAGTAATAGATAAACCTTATGTCTGCAAGGCTTTAGCTCAAGTAAGTTCCAAAGACACCAAGACCTGTTCGGCCGTCGAGGAGATGAGTAAACCGTCGAAAGTATATACTTTCGATATCACCAAAGCCGATGCAATTTTCGATCAATTATTGGCAGCAAAAATCATCAAGCTTCGGCCGGGACATACCATCCCTAAGGCCGATGAATTGAAGGGCAAGATATACTGCAAGTATCATAATTCTAATAAGCATGCAACCAATAATTGTGTTGTATTCCGAGACACAATTCAAAGTTGGATCGAGAAAGGAAAATTGAAATTTCCGGAAAAGCAGATGGCGGTCGACGTCAATCCCTTCCCTTCAACAACAATTGGTATGGTGGATGCTCATCTTCCTAAAAACAAAGGGAAGGCCGAATACGTCCCGGTGCAGCATATCCATAGACGGAATGGTCAGACAAGACTAAAGATTGAGTTATTTTCAAATGCACCGCCTACGGAACGCTCGGGGCCACCCATCGATGAGCCTATGACGGGGTTGAGTTCAGACGAAACTCATGAATCAAGGGTTTTATGCGACCATTGTAAAACACCAGTCGAACCTGGGAAGAAGACATCTTCGTCACCATTCACGACCCCTACAACATCACCACGGGGACTTGGTAACGGTCCACGACGCCAAGTGTTCGATAGACTCGGCCCACAAGTATGGCCAATAGACCAGGCCCCGGTCAGGCGGCGTTTTGACTTCGACGCACCTTTCTATAATGAGGATTATTATTCGCACAATACCAGCA
This sequence comes from Pyrus communis, assembly GCF_041283825.1. Taxonomy (NCBI): domain Eukaryota; kingdom Viridiplantae; phylum Streptophyta; class Magnoliopsida; order Rosales; family Rosaceae; genus Pyrus; species Pyrus communis. The sequence continues at coordinate 9,099,492 of NC_142570.1, forward strand.
GTTCGGGCCTACCAGCCGATCGAAAAACTTTCAAACCACCCAGGACGTCGGATCAACGCTGGTACAGTTACAATTCTCCGACTGGCCTATATACGGCGTTGTCTAAATCTCAAAAACGTCATCGCCAACGAATAGATTGCATAGCTCGACGACGAGAAGCGCAGACCAGCCCTGCCAACCAGTGGCAACCAAAAAAGGCTGTGGAAAGCATTAGTGAACGGCCAACCCCGACTATCATGACCGAGTTAGTCGAAGGGAGAAAAATAGCGGCTCCCGGCTTTGAAGCCACCATTGAAGAGTCTGAGAAATGTATCAAGCTTCTTCTCCGGCCTGGGGAGACGAGAGCTCGTCTTGAGCATTTTAGACAGGACGACGAAAGGAAACTTTCTCCGTTACCACCGCGTGAGCCGTTTATCAAAATACGACGCAATTTACACCCTCCATTCCTCGGTGAATCCCTGGAATACATGCGAAAGTTTCATAAGAAATATTCCGCCAATGACCTGTACGAACTACCCAAGGCGTGTCAGGAAGCCCCCGACCTAGCTCTAACTTGCCCTGATGCCGAGCAAATTATTCAGAAAACTTCCGACCCAGCGATCAAAGCTAGATTCCAACATATACGGGAGGCTCGGGTCCTTGGTTTTGAGGTCGATCCTTACACAGATATTGACGCGGCCGAATTACCCTTTTCACTCAAAGACCTTCAGCATTTGCGCTATCATTTCGAAGTTTTCTCGGCTGTATCTCTCTTCGGCCTCACGGCCGACGAGGAAAAAAGGATAGCACGGTTGGATACATATCTGGACATGAGGAACGCCCGTATCGCCTATGAAGAACGAGCTCGTATAACGCAAGACCAAAATAAGTCTTCGGCAATAAACATAGTCGAAGACAATAGCCAAAACAAACTCGACTCGGTCAACACGCCTCAGATGACGGTTCACACCAAGGCACTTCAAAGTTCGATTGACGATGTTCCGCCGACTGATACTATGGCTACTTCTGCGGAAGACGATGACCATAATCTCATGGGTCCTTCGGTCCTCAAACATATGAAGATCAACATGGTCCACGTCCCACCAGCCGAATTCCAACCAAGTACTCACCAATCAAATTTCTTGGACGGAGACGTGGTCGCTTAGGAAGCAACACAAGTAGATTTCGTCGCAAACGACGACGATAGGGAAGTTCGAAACGGGGACAACCTTAAGGCAGCTTTGGCCGAATTATTTCCCCGTTCCTCCTCGGTTAATCTCCAACACCTCAAGCCGTTGTACGTCATGGCTCACATCGAAGGATTTCCCATTTCTAAAGTGTTTGTCGACTGTGGAGCCACAGTCAACATTATGCCGATGTCCATCATGAAGGCTTTACGCCGTTCTGATAATGAACTCATCCCGTCAGGTATCACTATGAGCAGCTTCGTTGGTGACAAGTCTCAGACCAAAGGAATGCTCCCGTTGGAAGTCAGCATTGCCAGTCGTCAACACATGACGGCATTCTTTATAATTGACTCCAAGACCGACTATAATGCATTACTTGGCCGCGATTTGATCCACCAAACCAGTTGCATTCCTTCATCACTATACCAAGTCCTCATCTTTTGGGATGGCAAATCGATCGTAGTCCACCCAGCCGATAATCAACCATTTGAAACCAACATGATTTAGGCTCGCTATTACGATGATCACGTCGGCTACATCACCCTCCAAGGCCTTAACGAGGATGGGCGGCCGACGAGAATTTCGGTACAGAAAATGATTGAGGTCAGCGCCGAGACTGTCCAACAGGATTCGGCGAGACTTGGCTTGGCAGATTTAGTCACCAATGCTGATGATTGATTACACCAGACAAGAACGGCGTCAGGCCGCGGTTTCATCAACAATGGAACGTCTGCTGGCCCATTGGTACGCCATTACCAAGCAACCAAATTTCGGCATCAATTTAATCGAATTTTTGGCCGAAGCAGATAACGGCCCTGTGCTAACTTTTGATAAAGTTCAGGCCGCACCGGCCGAACTCGAAGACCATCGGCCTCAGGTTAAGGACCCATTAGAAGAAGTTAATGTAGGCACGGCCGATGATCCTCGAACATTGTTTATTAGCGCGCTACTCCCACCGTCTATGAAGGTCGAACTCCGTAAGTTACTCCAGGAATTTAGAGATTGCTTCGCGTGGAACTACCATGAAATGCCAGGCCTCAATCAAACCTTGTAGAGCATGAGCTACGCATCAAGGATGGGTGTAAGCCTTTTCGGCAACCCACACGCCGATTTTTGACCGAGGTACAACTCGGCATCAAAGAGGAGTTAATTCGGCTTCTAAAAGCCGGGTTTATTAGGACCGCTCGGTACGTCGAATGGTTGGCCAATATCGTCCCAGTATTAAAGAAAAACGGAGCCCTTCGCATTTGCATCGATTTCCGTAATCTAAATCTGGCTATTCCCAAGGATGAATATACGATGCCAATCTCAGACCTGCTCATTGATGCCGCAGCTAACCATGAATTGCTATCTTTTATGGACGGCCATGCGGGATACAACCAGATTTTCATCGCCGAAGCCGACGTCCACAAGACGGCTTTCCGCTGCCCTGGGGCACTCGGTACTTACGAATGGGTAGTTATGCCATTCGGCCTCAAGAATGCCGGCGCCACATACCAACGAGCCATGAATATGATATTCCACGACCTAATCGGTACAATCATCGAAGTTTATATCGATGATGTGGTGGTCAAGTCTAAACGCCGCCACACGCACCTGGATAATCTGCGGCAAGCGTTCCTTCGCATGCGCAAGAATAATCTCAAAATGAACCCGGCCAAGTGCGCCTTTGGTGTGTCGGCCGGTAATTTTTTAGGATTTTTGGTGCACCATCGCGGCATTGAAGTCGACGAAAATAAAGCCCGCGCAATCATTAGCGCTCCACCTCCGACAACAAAGAAACAGCTCCAGTCATTACTCGGGCAGATAAATTTCCTCCGCCGCTTCATCGCCAATTCGGCCGGTAAGATGAAGGCCTTTTCTACGCTCCTCAAACTTAAGGATACCGACAAATTTGAATGGCGCGAAGAGCATCAAACTGCATTTACGCAAATCAAGGTGGCCCTTTCCACCCCACCCGTGCTAGTTCCACCTTGTCGCGGCAAACCCCTTAAATTATACATTTCGGCAGCTGCTGAATCCATTGGTTGTCTCCTCGCGCAAGATAATAATGTAGGACGTGAACAAGCTATCTTTTACCTTAGCCGTAATCTGAATTCACCAAAGCTCAATTATTCACGTGTCGAAAAACTTTGCTTAGCTTTGTTTTTTGCCGCATCAAAGCTTAGGCATTACATGCTCCCATCAGTTACGCAGGTCATCGCCCAAACAGACGTAATTCGTTACATGCTCACTCGGCCCATCGTCAAAGGCCGAATCGGGAAATGGACGCTCGCCTTATCCGAGTTCAGCCTTCAGTACGTACCCCAAAAGGCCGTCAAGGGGCAAGCCCTCGCCGATTTCTTGGCCCAACACCCTTCCCCTTATGGTTTCGGGGGATGCGACGTCGACATTGGTTTAGTCACAACACGTGATAACCATTGGACTATGCATTTTGATGGTTCCAGCACTTCGACCTCGGCGGGTGTCGGCATTGCAATTCAGTCGCCCGACCATTGCCGATGGTATTTTTCTCTCAAGTTGGATTTCAGCTGTACAAATAATCATGCCGAATATGAAGCCCTCATTATCGGCCTCCACGTTTTACACGATCTATGGGCAATGGACGTAATCGGAAAAATCACGCCATCGTCGGGGGCGGCGAAACACGCGTGGATAATTGTAGCGACTGACTATTTCACTAAATGGGTCGAGGCAAGATCATACGCCGAATTAACGGCCAAAGAGGTATGCAATTTCGTAAAGGAGAATATTGTGACCAGATTCGGCGTACCAGAAACGATCATAACTGACAATGGCACCATATTCACGGCCGATAGGTTTAAGGAATACGCGGCAAGTCTGAATATCCGACTTGAGCAATCTACACCGTACTACCCTCAGGCAAACGGACAGGCCGAGGCAAGCAATAAAGTGTTGATCGGCATCCTCGAAAAAACAGTAAGAGAAAGGCCTGGGTTGTGGCATTTGAAGTTAAATGAAGCATTATGGGCATACCGAACTTCACCCCGGTCGGCCACTGGAACCACTCCTTACGCGTTAACTTTTGGGCACGACGCTATGTTACCGGTCGAGTTGAGTATAAACTCATTGCGAGTAATCGAGCAGAGTAGTTTGTACAGTGTCGAATATAGCCAAGCGATGCGACAAGAATTAGAAGACTTAGAAGAAAATCGAATCGACGTGGGCAACTTATTGATAGCACAAAAGAAAATTGCCGAACGAGCGTATAACCAGCGTGTAAGACAAAAAACGTTCGGCGAAGGAGAATTGGTTTGGCAAACGGTGTTGCCCGTCGGGATTAAAGACCCCCGATTTGGTAAATGGTCGCCGAATTGGGAAGGGCCTTTCATCGTTCATAAAGTTCTCGGTAATGGGGCATATCATCTTAGAGATCGGACGGGTTCAGTTCACAAATTGCCAATTAATGGAAAGTTTTTAAAAAAAAGTACTATCCAATTACATGGGAAATGCAAGAGTAAAAGACCATTGTGTTGATAATAACCATTGTATTGATAGTCAAAGCATTACATTGATAGCAAAAGAACCATTGTATTGATAACAAAAGAACGAATACAAAGATAAATTCCTAGGGGGTCGAGGGGAGGAAAGTCTCGAGGGCAGCTTTCAGCTCCAACCACTTCGCTTCGCTCAAAATTATCTCAGCCTGCCTTGTCTTTTTGTTGACCTGCAATTGCTGGATGTGCCGTGCGCCGGCAGCGAAGGCCGTCAGCCGAGCCCTGTTGGCCTCGAAGTCCTTCTCAAGCTCTGAAGCGGCAGCAGACCTTGACGCTGGAGGTCAGAGATATGGCGATCAAACTCGATCAGCTTCGCTTTCTTGGCTTTTATTGCCTCCATCTCAGCTCGACCAGCCTCTTGCGCGACCTTGGTTGCCTTCAAGTCGTCCTCGGCTTGCAGGGCTCGTTCAAAAATATTGAAGTGTTGTCGAGTCCGCTCCAAAAGGTCGGTAAGGAATGAGATATTCTCCGTGCTCAGGTAATCACCGCTGGCGAGGTCATTAAGACACTCCCCAACGGAGTCAAGGCCCTTGCATCGGAGAGCTTGGGAGACAGAGAGAGACAGGACTTCGTGCAGCTTCACGAAGACTTGGGCCTCGGGCATGGTTCCCACTGGTTCGGCATGAGCAGCAGAGGAGCCGGCCTCACCAGTCGTGCTCTGAAGAAGAGCGTCGAGCTCCACTTCCCACGATGGCTGCACATAAAAGGAAACCTTTGTGAAGAAAAATAAGACGACGAAATATAGTGCATGACAAATGGATTGTTTTAGACCTGCCGAGATGAGAGTTCGGCCATGCCCTCTGGGTTATTGCTCGAACCCAGAGAACTTAATGGCCGAGCCCAGTGCCTTAGACCGCTTCTCAATTCACGCGGCCGATGGAGGTCATCTACATTTAATGGCCACAACGGTGGTCAGGAAATATAGACAACGCCTGTCGACGCATAAAATTGTCGGTGAAATGAACGTTCGGGCACCTGACATTTAATAGTCTTTTAAGAACATGTGTCATGATAAAATCAACGCAAAAGAAACAAGACTTACAAAGGCCGAAGAGACTTCCTGCGGAGGAATGGGAAGGTCTTCATCCTGCGGATAGATCGGCGTTTCGGCCGTTGCCTCAGGATCGACCATGGGTCGCTTGCCGCGATCCGCCGTAGGAGGATGGACAGGAGGAGAGTTGGCTGGTCTAGGACGGCGCTCCAGCGGGACCTCGTCACTCTCGCTCTCGACGTCCTGAGGAAAATTTCGTTATGACTAGATTCTAGAAGCCTAAAGAAACAAAGGATAGAGGTAGAATTTTACCTCTTCTAGAAAGACCGTCGGTCGCTGAGTGGAAGGTGCCTCGACAGGTGCAGCCGACTCCTCCACGGCAGGCGCTATAACCGGCTCCGAAGCTGGAGCTGATACGACGACTGGATCGGCCGTGGTCTCAGGCAGAGAGACGGCTGGAGGAATCGGGTTTGGAGAAGCTGGGGCAGCCGGGACAGAAGGAGAATCGGCAGGAGCAGTTGTCCATGTGGTGTCACTGAGAATAACATGAATCTCCCGGTCGCCCTTCTTTGCCAATTTCTTGACGCGCTTAGAAGGACGAGGAGCATCATTCTCCGGCTCGGCTTCTCGAGTGAGGCGTTTTGCGGGGACTGTCCGCTCGGTGGCGATGGTCCTCTTCATAGGAGCCAATTTCTTCGACCTCGCCACCGCGGCGACCACTTCCACCTTCCTCGACACGCGACCCCCTGAAATAGCAAAGTAATTAATAACCGAGGACAAGCAATTGAAATACAAAGAGCGAAAGGACAATATACCTTGGATCGACTCCTTGGGTTGGGCCGAGGGCGCTGGTCTGGGGCGGTCGCCGAAGATTCTGCTTACCATGTCTTCGGCCGAGACGCCGAAGAAGTCACTGGTGTACTTCTCCTGAAACTCCTGCTCCGACGTCTTACATTCCCTCTCAGAGGAACCAGAAAGACGCACTCGACTCAGGAGGGACCGAGAAGCAAGTAGGGGTACAGGGCAGCCTTGGAGGTAGCCAAGTTGCCGGGCGACGAAATGGGGATGGTAGACCTCCCAGCTGGCTCGGCGGGCATCGCAACCAAGAGGAAGATCGCGAGCCAGAACGAATGACCCCCAGCGTTGACGGATGTCCGCATCCTCGGACTCGGCCCATGCTGTCGTAGGGAGCCTAATCGAGGTAGGGTACTCCTGGTACTGGCATACCAGGAACTCGTCGTCCGAAAGGACGTCGAGGCTGAAGAAGTGTTTGAGGACCTCGTCCGCCTGGTGAGGAGGCGCTGGTCGAGAGGCCAGTTGGAGGTCGAGGACGGCCGATCGTTAGAAGGCAGGAACCTCCGGCCGAAGGGTGGAAAAGTAAACCTGCAACCAAAGTTGGAACACCCAGAGAGGTCCGTTCTGGTGCGGGTCAATCTTGTTAATAGTCGTCTCGGCCAAGCAACGGTAGAGGTTGGCGAGTATGGCCGGGCTGAGCGCCAAGGAACGACCATTAGCCAGTGCCTGGGCCACCGGCATGTTCTCGACCAGGCATTTGTTTGACCTGGTACAACAAATGAATTTGTTGTACCAGTAGAAGAGGAATGCTTCGTGTTCTCCCTTCCTAAGGCTTTCCTCGCCTCGGCCGGCGAAGTGAAGGATGAGAGTGTTGTAGTTGAAGAAGTTTTTGTGGAGCTTCTGAACTTCTTCCCTTGAGGGCTCCCGGTCGCCCCGACTAAGCGTCTCGACGGCCCGTTCGTCGAATAACGCCTTTAGGTCGAAAAGAGAAGGGTATCCGGAAAGGGCGGCATCGATGGGAATGCCGGTTGGAGAAGTCCCAAGGATGGCCGAAATGTCGAGGACTGTAGGGCCGAGAGGACCGAAATGCAGGATCATGGTGTTGGTGGCCGAGCACCATAAACTCAGGGCCGCCATAAGCAGCTCATTGTCCATGGCAATCTCCATGGTCGAAAGAATGATGGCATCATAGATACCAAGAGCTTTCCACTCTTTGCCGAAGAATGTGCTCATTCGGTCAACCCAGGCGGCCCAGGCTGTGGTGGTCGAGGGCCAGGCTCCTTGAGGTCGCGCCAGAGTCCATTTCAACCAATCGAACCCCTGCAGTAGGGGTATTAAGCACTGCTCCTTGAGAAGGTTAGTGATGGACGACAGTACTGCGTCCTTGAAAAGGGGGCCCAGAATCTGGTGGGTAGTGGCCATATCGTTTTCGAATCGCAGCGTCTTGATGGCGCTCCGATCGATGAAGTCCTTGCATTTGCTGCACTCGTCAGAGAGCTTTGAGATAAAGGAAGCCATTGATGGAGGAAAGGATTTGGGGTTTAAAACAAGAGGTTGCAGGAAGAACTTGAAGGTGTTGCTTGAACAAACGGGAATGATAAAATAAAGATTTCGAATTTCTAAAGGCGTGGGCTGTGAATGGTAGAAGTTTGGGTTTTATAGGCTTTTCAGGATGAAGATCAAACGTTTGGTATTCGAAAAGCACTGGTTCGAATTGGGGGGAAATTTAACCGGGAAAAGGTCCCAATCATTTTGGATATTTTGGGAACCTGCAAGGATAGGATCGAGGTCTCGAGGATCCAGGACGCACGATTGCGTGCGGCGGCGGTTTTAATGCATTAATGAGGAAGAGACGCTTCGGTGGGTGCACATTTTTAGGGCCATGATTGAAAACCGTTAAGATCGGCGAAGAATCGACACGTGGCTGTACGTTGGGGGTAACGAGGAGAGTGCAATCATGTCTCATAAATGTGCACAAGTAGTGGTCATCAAGGGAAATAAAGTCCAAAAAGCAATAGGCGTTTCCGCTTCTTCAAGGTCGAGGCCCGACCAAAAGTTAACAGTCGGTGACCTCAAAAGCGAAGGGGCAATGTTTGGGCTCAAAATAATATTGTTGGGCCGAGCAGCATGATGTGCTCGGCCCAAGGCTGTGTTAAATACTATGGGCCGAATGATAAATCCCGGACCAGTTGGCAGGGTCGGACAAGTCCTATCCTAAGTAGTCCAGATAAACAGAAAGGGTCGAGGAAGTCCTGGTACGACCTGGATTCCCGACCGGCAAAGAATAAAGCCTCGAAATGGGGGAAAGTTCAGAAACCCAGTGGGAGTGGGTGTGTTCGAGTTAGAGTTGAAATGGGACAAGGACTCCCAATCCAGATCAGGATGCAAATCGGTCTCAAGGAATGGGGTGCTATAAATACAAGAAATCACGCAATAGAAAAGGCCCCCTTCAATCCAGCATACAATTGCCCTGCGCAAAACCTCTCAAATACCTTGAGATTTTTCCTTTTCTTTTTCTGCCGACATACCTTCAGTTTGGATAAACAGCACTGTGGAGGCACCCGGCGAGCACCTTCAGTTTGGATAAACAGCACTGCTGCCGCATAATCAGCCGACCGAGAAGCACCTTTAGTTTGGATAAACAGCACTGCGCCGAGGCCGACCGATTACCTATCTAAGTCTCGGCCGAGAAGGGTTTTCGAACCCTTGTTGGTAGAGGTCACCTTGCTAGCCTTCTCGGCATAGTCAGGTGTTACGAGTTGCGTTACTCGGCGTACTGGACGCCGAGTGATTTTATGATTGGATACTCGCAAGTAAGTTTCAGGGTTCGGCATTCCGACGGCCGAACTACATTTACCATCAAGACATATATCACGTTTGAGTACCTGTGCCCATACAGTTTGGTCTCGATTCCACGTGCTTATACTCTTACGAATATAATCACAGTGACCGAATCGGGCTCCGACGATTTGTGAACTCCGCAGAATTAGTAGCCTTGTCTTCAGGCTATAGAACCCAGAGACCGAGAGGGTTCCTTCCTCGGTTGCAATCGCAAGATAGAGAAGTCAACGACGCGCTCAACGCTACATCAACGAATTTTACTCCTCGGCCGAGCTCGGCCGACGAGTTGGCACGCCCCGCATTCAACCGAAGGACGTAGTTAGCTTATTATTTACTTAGCCTGCGCGCCACGTAGGTTTTTGTAATTTTAGAGTCAACAACTGGTTACCATGGACTTTGTCCTTTTGAAATATATGCTGCATCTTTCAAAAAAAAAACAAAAAACAAAAAACAAAAAACAAAAAAACAAAAAAAAAGCTAACACTCTATATGTCTCCTCTCCATCTAAACTATTTTCAACACCCCAAAAAAAAAAAAAAAGTAAAATTGCCAAAAATAACCCATTTTCTTAATCTTAGGATTGAAATAAGATTTTTTTGAATATGCACAGAGCATGCACACGCCATACACAACAATAGGACATAAATAGGATTTTTCTAAGATTACAATTACCAAATTGCCCTCCCATGTAAATGGGTTACCCAAAAATTTCAACTCTCATTTTCTAGACAAAAGGAAAAAAAAAAAAAAAAGAAAAAAAAAGAGGAGAGAGAGAGAAACATGACCGACAAAATTTGATCCCAATGGATGCGATCCTTTGACGATAATAGGGTAGTGACCAAGTAATGTTAATGGATTGTTGCTAACCCACATTATTAGTAGGGCAATATGCAATTTAAGTGAGAGAACAACCTTGAAAGCTATTCTTTGTTGGGAATATTTAAATGGATGGTTACACATAGCGGTCTCTCTCTGTATATATTCTATTATTTTTCTTAGTCCTTGTCATTGATGCAATGGGTCATTTTCTGGAATTCGAGTGTCGCAACAAAAATTAGAGCTTTCAATATTTTAATCTAGGATTTTTTTTTTTTTACTATGAGAAATTAGGGTTCTTGATGCAATTTGTATCAATTTTGTTGTGGACGTGTATCGTGCAATTGATGAGGTTGTGAGATATGCAAGGGCTTAGATTCTGGAAATTTCTTAAAGATTTGTAGTTTACAAATCTTTGACCTAAACTAGATTCTGGAAATCCCTTAAAGATATGTAGTTTGTAAATCTTTGACTTGAACCTAGATTCTGGAAATCCCATTAAAAATTATCACTTTCCAGTGACATGCACATGATATGCTCACAGATTTGGGTCAACCCAAAACCTCACAGCTCACAGCTCTCTCTTCGAAATCAGAAAAATGACATCATCACTTGTGAGTTTTTACATTTTATATGTGGATATTTTCGTCATTTCACTTTTGTGCATGGTTGCATAGCTAGTTTGTCCTATCTCAGTCTTAGGATTCAGAAAATGGGTTATTTTTGGCAGTATACCAATAATATGCGCTTTGTGAAGCAAATGTGGTTGTTTGTAGCTCTTATCCGTGGTGGATTTAGGAAATTTGTTATTGGGATAAGATGTAGCACTCCCAATCACAAGAAGCTCTTCCCTTTCCTTTCCTATAGTCCTGTTTTGGTTTGGGTCACTTTTATATCTCTTGTTTATTTAGGAGTGTGCTATCTATATATTATTTTTTATTTCTCACACATCTTGTTAATTTCTATCATTTGATCTTTCTTTAATTCATTCGATCTGACAAACCCTAAATTAAAAGAGTGTATGGAAAGTAAAAATGAGTGTGGAAAGTAAAAATGTGACTTTTGTCTAACAACTTATCCTCATGACAACTATATTTTATAAGTGTTTCTATAAAAATTTCCATTTCATGATTATTAAACTCCATACACCTAGGCACCAAACAACCATTGTCCATATTCTTTGAAAGAAGTAAAACTACAAAAATGTTCTCCGGTGGTCGGAAAATACATGATTATTTGTAAGTGGATTGTTTATCAAAGAAGAGAATGAATAAGTGACCAAGAGAACGAAGGTCGGTAAAATTAATCTAAACTATACAAAAAGAGGCAAAATATTTAGAAAAGCATTGAGCTCTTCCCCTTCACTAGACTGAGCCAAAACGTCCCTTTTTCATGTGGACTTTTACACTATGTTTGGATGAGAAAATTTAAGATTACTTAGGAATTTCAAATTGATGGGAATATAAATGACAGAATTTTATTTTCCAAAATTTGTGAACCTTCTTGTTTGATTAATCTAAAAGAACAATGAAATTTGAATACGGATTTTCTTTTTGATTTTTAAACTCTTACTCATAGAAATTTGGAAATAATACATATTTACATAAAATTTAAACTTGGGAATTGTAGGTCTCAAATTTGAAGTTTTTTTTTTTTAACGCTGAAATTCTAAATTTCTATGTTTATGAATCCAAACAAGAGAATTAATGTATGTTAATTTATAAATTTCAACTTTTACCAAAATTTCAGATTTATTTCACTTATCCAAATATAGTGTAACATTTTTTTTCTTATAATTATTCATTTGTCGCCTTCCTCATTTTTTTTCCTTTTCTTGTTGTAAAGATGTTATACACATGAAACATTGTACGATATGACAAACAACAATAAACTGAAAAGGTCCATACATAATACTACTTTTGATATTATTCATTGAAAAGATATATATCCACTTTTTTTTTTCTCTCTGTTTTTATAATTTTATTGTTTTTTATCCCTAATCTGTCTTATTCTTTTGTTTGTTGTTAAGAACACACCCACTCTTGTCTTAGTGCATGGCATTGTTCTTTATTATCTTCAAGACTTCAACCAACCATGAACCACCATTTCTTTCTCATCACTAATTCTTATCTGCATTATTTGGCCATTCTTGTCCATGCTGCTGGTTGGTAAAGAATGCTTTGATTGATAGAATGCGGGGTCAAAAGTGGATCAATAATCCATTATCAGAGGTGTCAACAACTTCTCTCAATTTTTTTAGGATGATGTTATCTACATACATATTTTTACATGAATTCCTTGTTAATGTTTTTTTATTAATCTTTTTTAATTTATTTGATATGACGACTGGAAATGAAGAGGGATGCATTAAAAGTAAAAAATGATGTGTGGATAGCACCATTTTTTATATGAAATTTTTTTGCGTGTATAGAGAACACACGTTATGTGACTTACAATTGCGCAGTGTTATAATATGGATAAGTCATAGAATTGATGTCTCACGTCAAAGGTATATTATGAAGTTATAATATGGACAAGTCATAGAATTGATATGTCTCATGTCAAAGGTATATTATGAAAAAAAAACAAATCAACGTGTTATCGTTTGAATGAATAATTAACATTTTATGAAAGAATCTAATTATTAAATCCAAATTGAAGGCATGTTGCAATTGGAAGTTTGTCGAATAGATTAGCTAGCTAGTATCTGCGCCCTACATATATCTGCTTTGATTTAGACTGCATATATACTTGCAGAGTTGAAATTGCATGTGAATTGGAGATGAAAGGGAATAATGCATGAGATGGACTAGGGAGCATGCAAATACAGATCATACGGATGAGTCTGAATTGTGATAATTCTATTCTTTGATTCGAAGAACCTCTTATGTATTCTTGAACTTTCTGTTTGAAGATGGTAACTCTTAATTTATTTGGTGAGGGATACTTTTTTCTTTTCGACCGAGAAATCCCTGACAATGTTTTTGACGAGACACTTGTATGCATCCTATCGTCATGGATTTGTTCGTATCCCACCCATTAATGAATATCTTACCTCTTTCTCAAAAAATACCTTTTTAACATTTTATTTGCTAATTCTCTGGTCTCATCCATCTCCAACAGAGGATGTAAATTACCTTGAAATGAATAATTTACACTTTAAAACCTACTTTTTAACTCTAACCGACCGAAAAATGTGAGACACATGTTTCATACAACGGGTGCAACAAGTTAACCCATCTTCCTTGAAGGACTTGATGATTCTATCTTCAATGACGGTCAATGGCAACTTGTTTTTCATTTGATTTATGAGTAGCCCAAGAAGCTGTTGGGTGAACAAAGTCGCTTTCATTGTTCCTCCTAAACCTTGAACTAGCACATCAAAGGTCGTTATAATTCTTGGAGACATTGAACATGTTTTTGTACATGGTCCCGTTTAGTAGTCATCTCCATTCAATTGCGCAACCCAAAGTGTTTATTGCAACATGCTATATTGTACAACAAAACTTTTATACATGCCTCGTTTAGCAGCTCGGACTATACTGACTATTTCAATCGGATAGGATAATCTACCACCGAACTATACTGACTAAATTAGTTGGGTGTTTGGTGCAGTATCGTACTAATGACCATATTATTTATAATGTGTTTGATACCGTCCTGGATAAGAGATCGGATTATATTATTTTTACGAAAAAAAATTTGATGACTAATGAAAAAAAAGGGATTTTTTTTTTTTGATAAAAATTCACACCAACCAAATGCATCAAATTAAAAAATAAAATAAAAATAATCTTGTTTGTCATTTTTTGATATTGCATTTTCTATTTGTCCTTTATTTAAACAAAATTATAAATAAATAAAAAAAAATCATTTCTTCACTGCCCCCAGACACCCTCACTCCCTTCTCTTTACCAGTTCAAGCAAATCTTCCCCCTCTATACATCTGAAACGAATCTCAAATTACCCAGAAATAAGGAAACTTAATTACTATTAGAAAACAAAAAATGGGGAAGGGGGAATTGAGCTGCAAAAGTCTTCAACACAATCGAAGAGGAATTGAGCTGCAAGTCAGACCTTAACGACGATGTTGTTCTTGCGAGCTTTGAGAGCGCAGGCGAAGAACTTAGGGAGCGGATCAGACTCAAAACCTTCAACACGTGACGACTAGGCCTCGAGGTTCTTGTAGCAGAGGAAGACGTGGCGGTCGTAGGCGTGGAGAACGAAGTGCGAGAAAGAGGGAAAGGAACAGGATTAATAATCCAATCCTTTTAGACGGGTTTATTATGCAGGTGTATACCTTACTAAATAAGCAGACTGACTAAATTAATTCGTCGACTATTTAATACAAGAGGACATCAAACGACTGGGTTCGTATTATTTGTCCTATTCGGTCCTTATACGATCCACCAAACGATGCCACATTGTTAAATTAATTTTATAATTGGGTGAGTTGAAAAATGTCAAAGTATCCAACGACTAAACCTGAGCCACTTAAAAAGTAATGTATTGAATGCACTGATGCATAGTAGGACTCAGGTATGGTTTGGGGTTGAGGTGATTTAAAAAAAAAACTGGTATGAAAAAAAGCTGGGAGAGTTTTTGGTGTTTGGCAAACTTCAAACTTCAGCTTTTTTTCACAGTTTTGGGTGAAAAAAAACTAAAAAACAGAAGCAGCAAAAGGCAGCTTTGAAAAACTAGCTTTTCAGCTTCTGCGCAAACCTAAACGCGGGTGAACAATAACCCTTTAATGAAAGTTTTTGGCAATCCTACCCTTCTTCGCCTCATTGGCCTTCACATTCTGCGCTGCAGCTTCATCATTGCTATTATCCCCATCCTCGTCATTGGACCGGAGCTTCGATCTTACCGGAGCAACATCGTCGAGGTCGACATTGGCCCTCTGAGCTTCGAGAATCCGTTGGCGCCGGTCCTTTGATTGTTTCTCCAGCGATTGGAAACGCCATTTCCGTTGGCGCTCGCGATGTCGGGGACGAGCTTGTTCTGATTATTGATTACTTCAGCGTTTGATTCCTTCTTCTTCCTCGGGTGCTTTGCGGTGACCTTCTGCCAGCTGTGGTCGTTGTTGGCGTGGGTGTGATGGGTATTGTTGTAGTCATTTGCGGCAGTGGATGTGGCATCGTGGTGGTCACCGTTGGCGATTGATTCGAAAGCTGCGGCGTGATTTTCTTCCATGATTTGGTTGTTGGTGTTGAATTTTCTCGGGAAAATTGAAAGAGAGACAGAGACAGGAAACAAAACTGGGAAAATTGAGAGATAGAGAGAGAGAGAGAGATAGAGACAAAGAAAGGAATTGAAGCTTGGTTAGTGGGCGTGGATTTGATGAATGCATCTAATTAAACTACTTTCAAGTACATTAACAATATTGTACTAATGAATTATAGCTATTCAATCTGAAATATTTCAATTGAATTAGTTTGTCATACTAATTAATATTTAAGATAAAGTTTATAAATATTTTTCTTTTAAAAATAAAGTATATTTAGTAATTCATCTTTATTTGTTAAGAAAATTAAATTAATAGCACATCTAGTATTATACCCTTTTTAGTCATTTCACACAATCATAGTTGTTTTGCATAAAAATTTACCAAACACTATCATACTGCTTCTTGTTTTCCAAAAGCACTTTTACAAAAAAGTTTACCAAATACTCTGCTGCTTTATTTCACAGCTGCTTATTCTCACAGCACAACAGAAACAATTTTTTTTTCAAAGTACAAGAATACCAAACCAGCCCTCATTGTACAATGAATTTTCGTTTCTCCCTTATGCAAAAGCAAAAATTTACACAGGACTACTTGTAGTGAGAGAGAAATGTGAATAAATCAAGGGATGAATATGCGCACGTTACTGTCATGTAAGGGGTTTGTTTGTTTTTTTTTTTTTGTTTTTTTTTTCTTTTCTTACTTTGTTTCTATCTTTCTTTCTCTGTTTCTCTTTGTACTTGTTCGCATGTTATCGAATAAAG
The DNA here is from genome assembly GCF_041283825.1 of Pyrus communis. Classification (NCBI taxonomy): domain Eukaryota; kingdom Viridiplantae; phylum Streptophyta; class Magnoliopsida; order Rosales; family Rosaceae; genus Pyrus; species Pyrus communis. Next base: position 9,115,607 of record NC_142570.1, read on the forward strand.
AAGATTCAAACTTGTTCGCATTCAAAAAATCATATACGCTCTAAATAATGTAACTATTATGCGGCCTAGTTTGATATTGTTGTACTTTCTAAAAAATTGCTTCTCTTGTGTTATTAGATTAAACAGCTATAAAATAAAGTTGTTGAATGTTTGATAAACTTTCTGTTGTAAAAGTGCTTTTAACCAAAAAAAAAAAAAAATGTCTGAAAGTTTAGTAAACTTTTATAAAATTGTAGTGAACATGTTAAATGACAAAAAATGATATGAAATTTAATATAATATAATAATTATCAAAGACAATAATTTAGGAGCAAAAATTTGTAATTTCCTAAAATATGGGGGGTTATATTTGTCATTATACCAAATAAATTTGATGCTCCAGATTTTATAATAAGCAAATTTTTTTTTTTTTTTTTCAAAGCATCACAATTTCAAACCAGCATGCATGTCTATGTTTTGTGAAGGAGAGTTTTAGCTTGATCGGCACTAGTTGAACAATAAAATAATATAAACTAATCAGTGGGGCAGCAAAAGGTTGGTGGACCCATAACTCCACAAGTCCCTGGATCGAAACCAGGCTCTGATGGATTTATTGCAGAATTTGGGTTGTGGTCTTTAGCAAAGAATGCATCGCTGCTTTATTTAGTAGACCAAAGCCGCAATTGTCGTTGGTCGGTCAAGCTCAAAGACAGGGACTCAGAAAGTTGATTCACAAAGACGACTTCTTAATATTTTTTATTTTAGGATTTTTATCACAAATGATCATTGTGATTGATCAAACTCATCTTGATCCATCACTTTTAAAATCAATCAATATCGTCCCTAACATTCATTACCCCACATCAATTTGGTCATTCCATTAAGATTTCGTCAACTATTCAGTTTGTACGTAGAACCCACAAATCTAATGAAATTGTGACATGAGGATTTACACAAAATAAAGGTTTTTATCCAAATGGTCTCTGACATTAATCCATCTCCTCATTTTGGTCACTGAGTTTCAAAAATCGATAAATTTGGTCCATAACTTTCACTATGCACATCAATTTAGTCATTTCGTTTTAATTTCACCCATATTTTTTGTTTGTGTGCCGATGTGGTCCCATTAATCCAATCATATGGCTCCATGTGGATTAAGTGCAAGAAACTATTTTTTTAAGAGTGAACCAACGAACGAGTATTCTACGCTGGCATTTTTCTCGCATCTCAGAACCCCAAATTGAAAAAAAATTCTATCTAAATTCGACAAAATCGAATCCAAATTCAATTCAAATTTGATAGGTTTATAACCGACTAGAGAATGAGGAGTGAGTTTAGAAAGCCAAGTACTTTAGTGATGTCATAGTGTCTTCCCTTTCTTTTTTAGCATACCCTGATGAAAACGACGATGACTATTTTTTCTTTTAGTTTTGATTTTTAGTTTCTTATTTTACTTTTAGTTTTAAGTCTAAAAAAAAAATAAAAAATAAAAAATAAAGTTTCTTGTAGCTAATCCACGTGGCATCATATGCTTGGATTAGTGGGACAAAAATATTGACGAAACTTTAACAGAAGGATTAAATTGACGTGCGGTATTGAAAGTCAGGGACCAAAGTTATCGATTTTTGAAGCTCAGGGACCAAAATGAGGAGTTTGATCAATGTGAGGGACCATTTGTGATAAAAACCCTTATTTTGTGTAAATCCACGTGTCACCATTTCATTGGATTTCTGGGTTCCACATACAAACTAACAGAATAGTTGACGGAATATTAACGGAATGACCAAATTAATGTGTGGTAGCAAATGTCAAGGATGACATTGATTTTGAAAGTGAGGGAATGATAAGTTTAATCAATCTTAGGAACCACTTGTGATAAAAACTATTTATTTTATAACATTTTTTCAAAAAGATACGATTCTCGCCGAATCCTCTTTGTGAGGATTCCGAAAATTTTTTAATCTTGTCTTTTTATCGTACATCTTGCGGTCAAAAATTATTTTAAATTATATTATTTAAAATTAAACACAAACAGTACCTGACGAAACAATTGCACATTTAGAGTAAATACAATTTTCTTTCACTTATATGAGTACTAGTTTTGAAAAGACAAAACTCTTATTTATTTTTGGTAAACCCTATGTATCTAATTATTTAAAGCCAAGTTCATAATATTGTATCTCTTAGTATTACAGTTTGATAATATATTTTTTTCATTTATAAGTAAAAAAAAATTATGTTCGAATATCGTGAAAACTGCGTTTAATACTAATCTATTGTCCATCATTTCGAGTAAATATCTCGTCATATAACACCCTAGTTTTGGCAATACACATGAAGATCTGTGCTCCAAGTCTAACATCCTTCAAAATGACGAGGACCACCGTTTGCAGAAAAGTTTGGACATGATCATATGGGCCACAAGGCCTTTACTCTGTTTGGCCCAAACAAAAAAAAAAAAGCCCTCACAGTTGTATATCTGCAAGGTGGTGCAGCGGAAGCATGGTGGGCCCATAAAGCACATGCTTTCAATTTATCTCATCTGTTTATCGTGTATTGTACGACCAGCTTTCATTAGGTACTGTTAATGTTTAATTTTAAATTAAAAATTCAAAATGATTTCTAATCGCATAATGAATGATGAAGGGATAAAATGAACCGATCTCTAGGATCCTCAAAAAGAGATTCCAGATAGAATCTTGTTCCGAAACTAGCCTCTGATAAAGTTGTGCATTTCAAGTTTTCGTCTCCATTCTTCGTGGCCTCTGAGGCTTTGCTTTGTTACAATTTACACCAACTTAGTCCTCTTCTGCCTCAGATTTTAGATTCATGGGTGAAACCAAAAGATTTCTTATCCTCTACAAAAATAAATAAATTAAGAAACGACGTTATATTCCACCAAAAAACATGATTAACTTTCTCTTATTTTTGAGTCTCTGCAATCTATTGCATGCGGTGTACAAATTACAATTTCCACAACTAAATTGAGACGAACCATATACATTTTCAGGTTACAGGTTACAGCTACAATGGGGAGAAGCAAAAATATATCTCCGCCTCCGTCGAAACGAAATCGATTAAGAAACATGAACCAAAATTAAAGGTATTGATCATGCTCTTACTGATTTTTTATTGCAAACATTGTCGAATTTTTCGACCCCAAGTAATACTTTAGGTTTATTTCTTCGCCTGCAAGTCATTGGCAGCCTCTTGATTTAACTGGAAGGGACAACAGAGAGCTCCAATCGACCCGTCCATTCCTCGCCGGGCTTCAAGGTGATTGGTTTTTCGATTGATGCTCCATTAACACAAAGCATTTGTTTGTACTCTTCGTCTCCAAGATCCGCCATCGCTTTGGACTTCTCCCACGGATTCCATACAACTAGTACATGTAAAGTTCAAGAACACAAGATTTTAATTTGTCACCAATCCATATGTCTAAGTTTGCTTGGTAGAACATGATTCTTACCAACATCTGGAAGTCCCTCCTTTCGCACGGTGAATGTCCTCTTCTTTTCATGATCGAAAACAGCTATCACATCCGAAGACTTAAGGTAAGCGCGGTCCACCTGATGGAAAATGAATAACACTTCATAAGCAGGAGAGTTTTGGATCAACTGACAACTCGAGAAGGTTTTGGGAAAACACAATTACCTCAGATTCGAATGTTAAGGCGTCGCCTTGTTCTGTAAACCGCTCCTTTTGACATAGGTTGTCTAGGTAGTCTAGAGTCTCCAATCCCTCAACCCTCACTTCACTGTCAGTCCAGATTAAATTCATTTAGACCTCGGAACTTCAATTAGTCTTTAATTAGATTACGATTAGTCGAAGATTATGTACCTGATATCCGAAATGGAGAAATACGTATGAAAAGCGAATGAAAAACTGAAAGGCTTGCTGTTGATGTTTCTGATGCGCGATATAAGCGTTAGATGCCCTTCTGCTGCAAGCGACACCCTAAGGCGAAACTCAAAACTGCAAAACATGTTTCAAACCATCATGTCACAAACAAATATTTCAAGTACACAGAGCATTAGCATGCTACTTTTTCAGAATTCATGCTGCTATATGTGCTACCTATGTGGCCAAATCTTTAGATCATCGTCGGATGGTTTGAGCAGCAAGTCGATGTAGGCTTTTCCATTTGAATAATTTGGATGTAGTGGTGGAGGATCATTGTCGATGGCCCAAATTCTGTTCCTGGCAAACCCATTTTGGTCCAATGATCCGGTCCCAACCTGCGGAAAACAGATTGGAATTCCTCCTCGGACTGCTTTTGGCGGCTTAAAAATCGCCTACAAAGACGAAACAGAAAATATATTAGCTAACTCTAACATCAGTGTACATATTTCCCAACAGTTCACGGATAACAATGAAGAAGTCTGAAGAAATTCTTCACCTTGCTACTAGTGAATAACAATTCCTCGCCGCGTTCATTTTTCCAGGAAAGAACCTGGCCTCCGTGCAAGCTCACCTGGATTGTTTTTGCACGACATCAGAACGCATTTAAACTACAAAATCAGCAATTCTGGACTTCTAATTAAATACAACTTATATTGAATGGTTCCGTTCTAAATGAACTGCGGTGATTAAGTTGATACAATATCGATGCTGCTTGATAGTAGAAACAGGAAGGTAAAAGAAATCTAACCCTAACGGAAGCACCTCGCGGGTTGTGAAGATGAACTTGATCGATTCCATTCTTGTCTTTCGAAAATTCAACTGCTGCTCCAGAAGGATTCATTTCAAGAACACAGCAAGCAAGAACATCAATTGAATGAACAGATGACTCTCTCTCTCTCTCTCTCTCTCTAGAAACCAGCTTCAAACAGGGAACAAAGTGGTTAGCTGTTCATTCAATCGAGCAGCTGAAACTCAACTTTCACATGAACCTTTCTCGTGACAAAACCTATACTTTCCTGTGAACTGAAACCAAATTCCCAACTACCAATTCCCCTCTCTCACTTTTCGAACAGATCCAAATTTTCTGAAAGAAATACAGGATGATTAATTACCCAACGAATGAAACCAAACAGTCTTAAAATTCCTGCACAGCGGCCGGTTTCAAACCAAAACAAAAAGCATTTATGATGGGAACAGTTTTGTCTAACAAACACAAAGAAAAATTGAAGGCTGTGACTAAGAAGAAATGAGGTCAAAACACCTTTGTGGGCGGAAATATCAAACATAAATCTAATCCATCTATGCAACAAATCACTCGAAAGGATTAGCGTTTGAGCACTCCTGATAAACAAATATTGAAATGTCAAATAATATACAAGAGATTAAAGTCCTTAGGCATATCTTAGGAGGGTAATGAACAGATTGAGACTAAATTAGTACCACTTGCATTTACAAGTTTAAAATATGTTATTTATGTGTATTTACATGTGCGTACAAGACGTGGAAACTTGAGCAACCAACCAACCATGATTAGTCTTTGCTGGTTTCTACACGTGATATAGACAAGTATGAACGTGCCATCCTCTCTAACTGAATTAACTAATCCATTTTCAAAAGAAGGGAAAATCGAGAACAAAGTGGGAATTTCAAGTTTTTGACTTTTTCGATTGCCTGATTGTGGAGAAAAATTTGCGTGAGTCTATTTCATTAATGTGACAGTATTAAACGGCGGAATTTTTAGTTAAAAATCATCGATACGTAAATTTGTTGATATTTTCATACGCTTAATGCGGTATATTGGATTTTAGTATAATGCATGATGTATTTGTAATTTATTGCCAAAATATATTCAATAAACTCTGCATAATTTGAGGTGAACCATTCACATCGTCTGCATTAGACATCGGCCAAGGAAAATTGATGATGAAAATATTTGATTGAAGCAACTTTTCCTTCATCACTTGAAAATTGGATAAAGAATATTATCCTTGGGACGGATTAGTGAGTCTCATCTTCCCAACAAGGCAAATTCAAATAGTTTATTGATGGACAAGTTACAATACAAACAAAAATATGATGGTACTGAATTTGGATATATTCGAGGGGAGATTCTGCCATGGCCCATATTGTATTCATTCTTGTGTTCGACACATATGTCTTATAATTTAATACCAATAAACGATAATACATAAATTTATGTCAATAACACTCATTACGTGAAGGTATACGCATCTAACGTTATTTAATTTTCACTCATACACGAAGGATCACAACGGAAACACACTTAAGAGAAACTTCAACTGGACCCCACAAAAGAGATGCCTAAACACAGGAGAAATGCATAGAAAGTTTTTCAGAAGTCTAGCATACCAAACTCTTTTTCCTAATGACCCATAATTTCTTTTCCACAATTTTGTCTCACTATTAAGTATTAAGCTTTGAATTGAAAGGCACTAGGGAGAGAAAAGGATGATTTGGGGTTGAAATTCAATGTCATGGATAAAACTCTAGGTGCAATGTCGCCAACACACAAAATTGAGGAGCGTGCATCTTATTCTTAGGTGCAATCAAAGGTACTATCAAAGTTACCTTTGAAAATCCCTTTCGATGGGACTTGGTGGCTTTCTTTCAAGTTCCTCTTTTGAATTGCACTTTTCACCAGCCAATTATATCCATTTGCACCTTCAACTCAAAAACTTAAAATATCACTTCATTTGAACTCATAACTTTCTCCAATAGTCAAGCGTAGAATGGATACCGCAATATAATATGATTATGTGCTAAAACTTTAAACAAGATATTTATTTAAACTACCTATTAATAGGAAAAGAGGATAAAAATATTATTTAGTCTTCTATAATAGAAAAAAAATAATGGGCGATAATATAGTTTCACAAAACCAAATTTTGGTGTTTTTTTTATTGAAATCTCATCTATATGTATTTTTAGCGTATATATAATATTAAAAAATAAAAAATAAAAAACAAAAACCCCCTTCCCCACTGGAAAATTTTGGTGTTTTTTTTTATTGAAATCTCATCTATATGTATTTTTAGCGTATATATAATATTAAAAAATAAAAAATAAAAAACAAAAACCCCCTTCCCCACTGGAACATTCTCTCTCTCTCTCTCTCTCTCTCTCTCTCTCTCTCTCTCTCTCTCTCTCTCTCTCTCTCTCTCTCTCTCTCTCTCTCTCTCTCTCCTTCCTTCCCATTTTAAAACAAAAATAAAAAGTATTCACATACAAAGTGTGTAATATATGCTTAGTATTGATTAACGAAGATGCTATTGATGCTCCAAAAATAGTCATATTGTAGTCCTCAATGAAATAAATGAGAGTGAAATTCGCAATGATATTTTCTAGTGCCGATAATGATTCCATATATTTACATTTTCAGTCGAAATTCCAAACAATTAGAATCTCATCGGCATGGTCGAATTTCTAGTACAAGGATAAAATATAGGGAACTTTAACCAAAAGCTCCTGGTACTGTTCACCTTAACGAAAAATCATATTTTTACACTAAAGAATCAATCGTGATACTATTCACTTTACCTTTTATTTTGTCCTTATCGTTAAAATTCAAAGTTTTCAAGTCCGTTTTATTAGTTCTCCTTAAAATATAATGCTTAACCCGGTTAAATAGAACACTCTGTCAATCTAACAAGAAGTCTGCAGTAACAATTACGAATCACGTAACTTCAGAGACCAATCCTTTGGAATGTTCATGTTCATAATATGTAAACACAGTTTTAGCCTCACCTAAACTCATCACAAAATCCCCAAGACAATCTCGAATCTAGCACATCATAGCACAAAGGAGAGTTGAATTCTAAAGGAACAATAAATTAGAAACTACTATTTCTGACCTTCCGCTCGGAATTTCCTGTATTCCACCTGCTGGTCGCAAACCAAAAGTTAAGTTAATTAGATTTTTCAGTCCACCGAGTGTGATGTGAGGCTGCAGACAACACCAGCTTCCTTATCATCTAGCAGCAACAGCATCGGTCCTAGAGTTTGATTCCAACAGCTGATGGAACTTGGCTTCAGACATGGAACTTTCATGTTTCTCGCGATCCAGTTCACCGTTCCTGCTTACAGAACCCAAGTTGCTAATTATATTTTTGGCATCATTTGGCAGCTCCAAGTCTACTTCAATCTTGACTGAAGCAATCCCTCCTTGCGTCACTGCCTGAGCATTTTTCAGCTTCTCCTACAAGATAGAACACATGTGAGATCGAGCTACAAGTGAATGTAAATATAGCTTAGGTTGAAACAAGCTAGGATGGACCAAATCAGTTTTCCTCGATTTTTCATGTTCAACTTAACGTTGTAGCACGTGCTACAACACATCACAACAAAACCCATCCCAACACCACACCCTTCACTACGCTGGCAAATTTGTACTCTTGGTCAATATTTGGCAACCAAAAGAAAAAAAACATGATAATTCAATGTGAAGATGGCTTAGTTACTCTAAGTATATGCTGGACATCAGAAATCAAAACAATCTGAACATAGTTGTCCAAGTGCCTACTGTTTTTTGGGTAAAATATACTGGAGTTTCCCTATTGGGTAACTATTGCTGGTGCATATGCAAAAGCTTAAACTAACCTAAAGCCCACTCCTATGAACCCAGCCTTGGGCTCGGGATATGCTACCAGTTCATAAGTCAACCTCCAAACTTTTGCACGAAGAACAACCTAGAAACTTTGTTCTTTCAACACCCTATTGTATTGTTGATCTTTAAGAATCCGCTTACTATAACAACAAATGAATATAACCCCTAAAAAGAAAAGAGAACGTGACAACTTGGTACACATAAAAAATAACTAAGAACAGACCAACAGCTCAAGAAATTCTATGAGAACATTAAGAAGTACCCTTAATGCGGCATTTTCAAGCCTCAGTGTCTCTGAATCCCCTTTCAATTTTTCTATTTTGAATTGAAGAGCCATTTTCTCCCCATTTAAGGATTCACATGTCTTCACCAGTTCCTCATATTCAGCCTGCTTTCTTAACCTAGATCTCCTTGCAGATTCTCTGTTAGCCTGTTTCCTTTTCTCTCGTTTCATCTGCCTTTCATCCTGAGGAAATCAACATGTGAATCAATAGTGTGAATAGCAGAACATCTAAGAGTTATCTAAGAATTTGGTGCATCCAAGATGAGTCCTGACTCAACAGTACTCAAAAGTCATGAATATAAAAACGGTTCAGCAAATAACCGCCCTGCAGAATCTTAAGATGGGCTTTGTTTCACAGCTAACTCTGGCTCACAAAATTTGAGGAAATTCCAAATCCGTAATCTTTCATCAGTCTCATGATTTCAATCAAACCAGTAACTGAGCGTTGTTCAAAACAAACAAATAGAGAAGTATCAAAGCCCGCAATTCTTTAAACCGTTATCTACAATTCAAATTGAAATAGAAAGGCATAAGCTTGCAAACAAATAAGTAGTACCAAAATCAATAAGGTAAATATTTCCATACCATAACAGGTGCACCAAAAGGAAACCCAGAACCAGCAGAAGGAGCAACAAAAGCTGTGCTAATTCCTACTGTCTCATACGGCGGCCCGAGAGATACTCCAATATAACCAACAGCAGGAGGCGCAGTACCGGAAACACTTTTGGAATTCTCATTCGTTTCCCCTTTAGTTGTAGGACTGACCTGAGTATGAACCTTCACATCATTTTCTGTCATTCAGATAATTAAGGAAACAAATCAGTCACTATGAACTATGAAACAAACGGTAGCAAAGTCCTAACTTATCCAAGTAAAACCAAAACTGGATTGAACCATCCCCTTTTCTATACAAAACCAACAGATGATGGAGGGCAAAAACAGGCCACGAAATTGTGCCCTCCCACATTGAAAACCAGAAACAGAAATCCTGATGGAAAAAGTCCCACATTACAATTGCAAAATATAAATTAAAGAGAAGACCTAATCTTACCAGCAGATTGCATGCTCTCCGACCCATTGTTCCTCTGAGTGAGGTGCTCTGCCTGATAGAAGAAATCCATTATTACTTTAACTGTTTAACTTCATGCATAGATAGCATCTAATCAAAGGAGAATTCAAAGGAGAGGCCTGTCTCAGATTGATCAGGCATAACAAAAAAAAACACTTACTTTAGTGTTGCCATCATTTCCATCAGTCAAACCATCAACCTTTTGTTCCAAACTGCACATGTTCATAAGATCAAAAGTTTAGTTTGGCTAAATCTAGTGACAACATCAGAGAACCAACGGGAAGCTGACTGTTCATAATCTCAATTTTGTCCTGTACGAAGGTTAGCCCCATTGTGAATGAAAAAAGAATAAAGAAAGAACCTCTTTGATGCCTCAAGGACTAGGTTCCCGTCCTTGGGACTGTCATATCCAACTGGCACTGCAGTTCCATCCGATCCCTTCAACTTCTTTGTTACATCTTGGTCCATGTTGTCCAACATTTTAGAAGGCCTTTCCTGTGCTTAAGGAAACTGTGACGGGTAGCTAACCGTCAAGTTACTCTCCACAGCTGCATTTTCACATTGGGAATGTAAAACTACACAAATATATTGTTCAATGAAAATTTAACAACCATCCTTTTTTCTTTCATTTGCTTCCATGACATTATTTCAAAACAAATTTCAGCTGAACTCAATTAACCCGATTCCAAATAACTGAACGAAAAATTCCACAATTTAACAAACAAACAAACAAAAAACTTGACCATTTTCGAAAAAAAAACCTGACCATTTTCACCAAAAACGGAAGCCTTATCATTTCAATCAACACATGCAACACACACAGAATTCACCTTACTATCTCATGAATTCACCTTCCTCATGCCTATTAGTTTCTAATTTTACTGTTCCCAAATTGTCCCACAATTTCTAATTGATAAAATCGGATCAATTGCACACCAAATAATTCCCCCTTTTTTTAATTAAAAATATTAAAAATTGTCATCTTCCACAATTAACTTTGAAATTTTAAATTTTCCCCATTCATGCATCTGCAAAATTAAGAGATCCGGAAAGCTTCCACATTTATATTCCGAGTCGTACACAAATATTATATATATTTATATATGAAATTCTACCAAAACATAAGAGGCAATTGCAATGTACCTGAATCTTCGGAAATCTTCAGAAGGGAGGAGAAATGAAATCAAAGCAGTAATTTTGAAGAAGCCTCAACAGAACCTAACCCTAGCTCCTCAATTTTCCCGCGTTTTAGATGGAAAATTTTGGCTTCGATGGGGTCGTACACCGGCCGGTCTGGTCCTGAACTGGGTTAGTAGGATTGGCCCAGATGATCGATGTGGCACTATTATTCTGAACCGTACACGTGTAGAGACATTGGCCGATGGTCCTCTTCACGGGACTTTCGTTTTTCAATGTTGTACCGGTCTGTGGGCCCCGCCACAAACGGTTATTCGTACCAAAATCAGTCTTTTTTATTTTGTTTTGATTAATTTTTGTTTTAAGATTTTAATTGTTTTTTTTTCCTAGTCGATTTTGTTTTGTAATGTTGATAAAAGTTTGCTTATAACTTCAGATTAATCAACTAAAATCTGAATTGAATCGATTAATTGATTAATCCCAAGTTTACACAATCAGCTTTTTACAGAAAAAAAAATTTCTGAATTAATTTGAGCGTAATTAAGTTCGTTTAGCGTATTCCTTCTCAGGTTCTTATGAAGTAACATTTAACCTTAAATCGGTTAATTTCGTGCCAGGTTCAAGTCATGTTCAAATCATTCCCTAACTGGCAGTAACTGAAAAGTTATAAGCACTGCAATGTTACCACTATGAAACCAATGCTTGCACCAAGTTCGTATATTATCAACAACCAAAAATTGTCTCTCTAGTAATCGTTCCATACGTATAGATGTTAAATTAGTGAAATTCAAAGGTGAACTCTTACGGTACTGATACAGGTATGACGAAAAAGTAAGAATGGCACCGGACTTTCAGTAACTACGAGGGCGAAAACTAAGCTAACAGGATCTGGAACTTCCGAGAGAATTTCGACCAGCAGCATAGAGAAATCAATTCTAACGTAACCTCTTAGCTCAAGGCTGCTCGAATCAAGTTGGGGCAGAATAAATCATTCTGTACTGCTTGAATCATCTGGTCGAAGAAGGCATTGCTCTAAACGAAGGGCCTTCCCTTTCGTAACGTACTGGTTGAATCAATAGTTGTTCGGCATGTTAGATTACACAGCTGTACATATTGCTCCTGAAATGAAAGTACACGGATGATTTCTTGCCTTGATATTAATAAAATAGTTATACTTCAATAGTCTTTTCAAGATTGTTATGATCAGGAGAAGTTTTATTATGTTCGTATTGATTTGTATATGTACTAGACGAAAAAGACCAACAGACCTGGCATCCAAGAGGAGCAGCAAAATTTCCGTTCATCAATGTGCTTCACATCAAGCCCAATAAACCATGATCCAGCACTAACATCGTCATGAGCATAAGCACGAAGTATAGACCTGCAAACCGACAGAAAGCTATAAACTAAATCCTCCCAAGGTTGTAAGCATGCTACACGATACTATTGAAACAGGAAAAAAAGGAAAGAGGCGGCGGAAGCACCTGTTTATTGATATAAACTGAGCTAAGGCTCTAGAAATGGCATACAATTCACCAGAAGCATGTCTAAAGTATCTGCATCGGAAACCAAATGAAATATTACACAGTAAAACCTGGGAATTTAAGCAGCAAATTCAAATGCTATTATGAATTGCTTCAGTACTTGAAGACTAACGACCTGATGCCTACCATGATTGTTCAGGTGAGAATCCTCTATATACAGGACATATAGAGAAAACCAAATAATCACCTTTACACCTTTTGCTCCTACTTACCTAACTAACAAACATTTTCAGAAATACGTTTTTCCCTATAAAGAACTAATGGTCACCCTCCCAGCATTGTTAGGCAATCCAATATCACGTAGAACAGTCTATACGAAGAAATCACCAAGGCACTATAGAAAAAACCAATCATCAGCGTTTATTACACATGTTTGTTTTTTAGGATAATATTTTTCTGGGCTACTCTAACAGGCCATGTCAATCTAAAAGAGCCTTTTACATATCTCATTAAATAGACATTATCTGTGCTTACGATTTTGCATCGCCAAATTTCCACCAGTCTGGCTCATACCACTTGTGTGTTCTGTGTAATTAAGACAACACAAAAAACATGTTATATCTATTCTAAAATGACTCATAATTTCAAAGCTTTCATCAAATAAAGTATGCTTTCAGCACTTACGGTTCAGAGAAGACTTCGCCTGATTTCATGCACCCAATATAGACACGAGGCTTATCTATATAAGTAGTTAGAGTTGCTCCCAGGACATCTGAATCAATAATAAAGTAAAAGCCAAATATTAGTATGCACTTCAAATTATCTGTTTAGGGGCATTAATTTTTCTGATATGGTTAACAGCCAAATATTGCTTTCCTTAACTTTCAATAACCCCGTTATCAATATATTTGGTTCCGCCATGACTTATCAATTATACCCAGTGGCGTCCAAATCTATGCCACTCTGAAGTTAGACAAACAATTGCAGCATTTTGTAGAAAGGTTCTATTGGTAAAACAATGGCAACAAATTCCAATCCTCAAATTGAAATTATATATGCAGCTTTGATTTCTGAGATAGAAATGAACACTTCACTTGAGATCATGACTAGATAACCATATACCTATGCTCTCGTCTAACGGTTTCTTTGGTTTTCTCCAATAGCAAGCACATGTTTGTTAACTAGTTTTATCCAAATTAATTACCACAATCTAATGTTATGCAGGTATAACAGAAGTCTCACGAGGATTAACTATCTTCTTGTTTACTAGAAAGAATTATAATACGACTACATACCAAGATTAACATAAACATCATCATTGACCTTAACATAAAACTCAGCATCCCAGTTCTCTACAGCATGAATATAGAATGATTTTGTCTTTTTTGGCCGCTCCTCAGATGCCTCCACTTGATCATCCTGTAAAGTAGAAGAACAATTTCAACAACAATGTGACATAAACTTATCTGCCTATAGCAATTTCAGCTATCCCATATATGATTCTTGAATCAACCACGAAGGATAAGCATAAATCTTTGTTGAGGGCCACGACTCATGAGCATGATACAAGAATTAAAAATACGAAATGCACAGCCAGCTTTCCTTGAACTACAATCCAGGTTACATTGGCTAGTTCATAACTACAAACTAGCCATCACTTAGTCATACTCTAACTAGCCATCACTTAGTCTCTATGCCAACCCCCGCTTTTGTTCAAAGCCTCAGACACCATCTTGTATCTTTCACAGGACTTAACTTCTTAAGAAATCCAAATAGAATCACATGTGCATAGTAATAAAAAAAAAGTTCTCTACAATACGAAATTTCATCCAGCCAAAAGATCCCACCAAATATATGTAAAACAGAATTGTTCAAATGGTTAACAAACCAGAATAATGAAGTCGTTGGTCTGGTCATTTTCCTTGTCTATTTCCTTATCCAAACTGTCTCCATGATTTGGGCTGCAAGATACACATGCTTAACTGAACAGAACTGTAGACAATTCCTTGTCATCATTCTAAATCATCAATATACAGACCTTCTTCCAATTACAAATCGCACAATGATGCCCTTTTCATCTGCCAATCTTTTTAGAGCTTCACCTGCACATATATACATAAAATTACTATAACCACCAGAAGAAGTTTGGTTCACCATCGCAAGCCAAAACATTTGTAACTAGAAAATTGGTAGGAGTGGATAATACTTTAATGCATAAAATTGCACAAAAGACAAAAGAAAAGTACAACAATATTTTCAGGAGGTACCTGTCGGCATCCATGCCTTACGAATTGCCTCCCTATTCTTCTTGCGGCCAAATGTTGTAATAATTCCTATAACAGCTAAAAGCTTCTTCTTAGAATGAGCCCCCTCATTTTTTGACAAGCTCTTTGGAACGAAACCTTCCTGTCTTGCCCCAGCCAGTTGCATCTCAAGGGCAGACAACTGCTTCTGTTGCTCCCTAGAAAACGACCATCATTCATCACAGCAAAGACAATACCACAAATTCTCAAAATTCAACAATGCCACCTTTTACAGAATAGCTTGGATCAATGTACCTGCAATCTATAATTTTAAGTGTGTCGTCTACGGCTATAGCAGATTGACCCTGAAAAATCGAAAATTAACGATTATCTGCCTAATTCATAATCTCTTAGATTGAATTCATATAAGCAGCAACATATTACTGTTTGCATGAGGGATTTGAACTGAAATTAAAAGGTAAAAACTTGGACAAAAACAAAAATTAACAAAAACCGAAAAAACTAAAGTTACCTGACCATTTCTTTTATCAAGCTCCTGAATCAAATAAACCCTATCGGCAGCATCCTGCCACAATCTATCAACACACCACACACCCCATCAAACATTCATCAAAAATAAAAAACCAAACTTTTTCACAAAAATCCAAAATTTAAATTATGAACAGCTCTAATCACAGACGAAATAGCAAAGTTTGAAAATTGAGAAACTCACCGGCTGGCGACGTAGATGGCGGCCATGGTGGAGACCATGGCGAGCAAGAGAGCTGAAATCCGAGAGTGAAAAGCCGAGCCGGATAGCCGGTTGTGCGACGGCCGGCTATGCATGTTTTTCCGGTGCGGCAGAAAACAAAGGGGCGCAGAGCTCGAGCGGATTTGAGTGAGTGGCGGCGAGCTAGATCACGGGAGGGGTTTCGGCGCTCGATCAAGTCTGAAACTAACTGATACTCTCGATTGAAGAAGGAAGAAGAACAAGGAGACGAAGACGTTGTAACCGATTGTGCTCTCTGCAGTAACGGGATTTTTGCAATTAAAGAATATTCATGTCATTTTGGTAATTGCAATTTTGGAGTTATAAATGGGAAGTGATTTTTCATTGGAAAGTGTTTTTCAAACGCGTTTTTAACTTCAACACATCCTTATAAAATTAGACATTGATTTTATTTTAATTTATTCAATTTGATGACAAAAAAGTGAGAGAAGTATGTAAAAAATAAAAATAGATGTGTGCATAACAATACCTTCCCTATTTAGGGGATGAGCTCATTTTCCCTCTTGTTTATATATATCTTCACCATAAAACTTTTATAATTGGAACCGTTCAATCTTTTAATCTTCATTTGAATCATCCATATAAATAATCATTCGAATTAGATATCATATAATCATCTAAAAAATATTTGGAATAAATCAATGGTTTATCATGAATATACTTGAATACATTGTTAATTTATTTGACACATTTATATAACTAAACAATATATGTTTCAAATGTTTTTTTCTCTAAAGATGACATTCAAAAGAAGATTAAGAAATTAAACGGTTCAGATTATGAATTTCTATGATGAAGATATGTTATTTATAAGTGGAAAAATGAGTTCATTCTCTAAAGGGAGAATGTAAGTTAAGGAGATAGGGTTTCGAAGCTAAATAATTTCTTTTAAACCTTCGGCAATGGCATACGATCAGTGGCGCCTTGTCGCTACTTATTATGCCGCCTATAATGCCTATGCTACCTTGCAAAGTGCAGTTCTAATTCATGTAACTCTTACTAATTTTTTAAAAATAACATTATTTATTTTTTTAGACATATTTTATATTTAAAGAATAAAGTGATCATCACCACTTATCACTACGAACCCTAACCTCCTACACTACAACCGTCGTTATCACCACCATTGTTCCCATAACGACCACACCATAATCGCTCCGCTACCACTACTACAATAACCATTACAACCATAACCGCTAACACCACCAATACCATAAAACAACCCCCGCCACCACCACTATCACCACCCACAACCACAAGAACAACTATCAATGTTGATGCTGCCCTTACCACCATTGTTATGTATGTAACCCAACCACTACACATCACTATTAGCACCACTACATCACAACCACAACCCTTGCCACTGTTACCGTTGCCGTCACCACTACTCATACTACCATGGCTATTTTTGTCGTTATCTATGATTATATTGTTTTTACATTAAAATTTATCAAATATTTTTACACTGCTTTTCATACTTACAACACTTTTAAAAGTACAGTTTATGAAACACTCACCTGCTTATAGCTGATTATTCTTAAAGCACATTAGAAAACGATTTTTTTTTTAAGTATATCAATTCCAAACTGGCCCTTAGTTAAATTGACTATAGCAGTGTGTTGCATTTTGAGCACCCAAGTTAGAATTTCTTGTTGGAGAACAATTTAGAATATAAATAATAACATAATTTGGAAAATAATCGAATCTTTATTATTGAAATACTTAACAATACAAAATGAAAATTATAATATAGTTATGGAAACAAAAATGATACTAACTTGATTGATAGAGGCTAGCAACACTATGTCATTCGAATAGTATTTTCGTCTCACTCTTGTATTTGTAGTTCGATGATGTCTACCTGACCAAGATATAACTATCGAATCCTATAAACCGGTGCGATTATAGAATTATGGCAAATTGCTTTGTGTGTTTACTCTCTGGAAATTTATATACAAAAGAGAAGGAAAAGAAGTAGAAGATGATGATTGTCGAATTATAGCGAATTGCTTTGTTTGTTTACTCATATAAAAGACAATATTAAGCCTATTGGAGAACTTGGTTTCCCGATGTGGGACAATTGAGGCCCAAAGCTTCAACATTTTTGTCTCCCATAACATGGATGAATTAATTTAAATTAGGAAACTTTAACGAAAAGCTCTCGGTATTGTTCATTTTAACAAAAAACCACATTTTTACACTAAAAAGTCAATCTTGATACTATTCATGTGGAGCAAAAAATAATCAAGAGGCGACACATGAATTTTTGGAGAAAAATGACAAAATTACCCTTGAGGAGTACCGGAATTCCTACGGAAGCAATGGACAAACATCCCACACTCAAGTCAAAAGTGCCCAAATAGGTATTTATTTTTAAACATATTTCATCCATCCTGATCAAATCCTCTCCACAAGGTAACCCCCAAAACATTTCTTTTAAATTATGTTAAATGGCTAATTAATGGATTTATTACCTAATTAATTTATTAATGGCCAATTAAACCCCTAAGAGCAGTTCTGCCGGAGGTGGACTTGCACAGCACCCTGTCCAAAACACAGGCTAGCACCCTGTCCAAAACCTCCAGCCCGCAAAACAGCCTGGCACCCAGCCCAAGCCAGGCAACATACCAGCCTATTTCGGACAGACCCAGAAGCCGGCCTATTTGGCTGGCGCGTGCACAACACTCGCGACTGGGCGCGAGTAGGAGACAAGGTTACAGGCGGCGGGGCACACTTCTCATGCCACTTGCGTTTACCAGGATGAGGGCTACATGGCCCTCCTCAGAGTCGTTGGATTTCCAACGGTAAAAAAAATTTAAATTTGACTTTTAAAATGGACCGTCCGATCACAGATCAACAGTCCACGTTTTTTTCACCAAAAAAAAAAAATAAAACAAAAAAAAAAAGGCCCAAAGGTCAGAATTTTGACCGTTGGCCACGTGGCAGCTGGTTGGCTGTTGGATTTGATTATTTTTCAAATCCAACGGTCTAGATTAATTACAACATTAAAATTTATTAAAAATTAATTAAAAATTGTGATTTTTTAAAAAAAAATACAGAAAAATTTTAAAAAATTAATTTTTTTTTCTATAAATACCTAACCCTCATCTTCCACCTTACACCACATTTTAATATTTTCTACACTTTCTACATTTGAAAATTTTGTACACTTTGAGAGAAAAAAATGACTTCGTGGAAGCTCATTGAAGATGTTACGTTGTGTGAATGTTGGGTTCACACTACTCATGACCCGATTACGGGTAATGAGATGGATAAGCGAGAAATGTGGAGTAAAATTACGAAATCGTTTTGCGATGTACATGGAAAAGATGCCAGATCTAGTCAAGGTCTTCAAGGTCGTTGGAAAAAACTCAACGCATCCTTTACTTGTTGGAAAAATGCCATCTCTCATGCTTCTGGTAATCTGCGTAGTGGGACAAGTTTAGCGGATCAGGTAACAATATTTTTATTTATTTATATGCATTCCACCCACATCAATATTTTAATTTATTTAATTTCTTATGTAATTTTTATGTAATTTCTTATGTAATTTATATGCATTCCACGCCCATCAATATTTTAATTTATTTATTTTTGTTACACCCGTATTTTTTAATACTATCTTATCCCACATTTTTATAGACACTACAAGCACAAGCATTCTACAATGCAAAGAGCCGTAAGAAATCATTTAACAAATGGGAATGTTGGCAAATTGTCAAAGATTGCCCTAGATACAAAATTGTGGCAACCGGTCCAGAAGTTGTCATGCACGGTATGGGTCTACACAGTTCGCCAGAAGCAGACACGGCCAAACAAGAAGCCAACACATTTGAAGACACGAAAGGGACGCCTGAAGAAGTGCCGAAGACCCAACCGACTCGTCAGTCCCTCAGGCCTCAAGGTAAAAAGGCATCAAAGAAAAAAGGTAGTTCTTCCAAAAATGACTACACTAAATATATGGAGGAACTTGCTCACCAAGGTGAACTGAACATGGCATGGGAAAAGGCTAGAGATGAGGAAAAAGCTACTGCTATGGCAGCAATAATAGCAGCTACTGAGGCTCGTGATGCGGCAGCTGAGAGACAAAGAGAAATAGTTAATCGAGAGAATGAGATGATTAGAGAAACACTTCGTTGAGAGAATGAGATGCTTAGAGAAGAAAGGATAGCTCAAGCAGATCGTGACAGTATGAACAAGTCTCTAGTAGGACTGTCTCCGAATTCAAAATATTTTTGGACATCAGAAAAAAGAGATGTCGTGCGAAGGAGGCGTGCAAGAGATGCCGAAACAAGTCAAGGGGGTTCCAGCTACAGAAATCCTAGCAACCAAGATCCTAGCATCACATATCCTAACTCCACAGACTTTGTATAATTTCGTATTTATTTGTACTACTTTATTTAATTTGTTATGTAATTTCTTAACATTTTTAGAACTTTATTTAATTTCTTATGTAATTTTTGTACTTTATTTAAATATTTGAATAAGATTACATAAACTCACCAAATAAACATTTAAAAAAAAACACCAAATAAAATTACATAACCTCACCATATAAACTTAAAAAAAAAAAAAACACACTAAACAAGATTACTTAAAAAACAATACACTTTATTCTTCAACCACAAGCCTTATTTTAATTATCTTCGCCTTCGTGCAATCTCCACTAGTGGTCAATCAAGTCATTCTGGCGGGTTATGTGCCAGTGTGGCTCTTACAATGAAGTGTACCGAATGATCAATTCATTGTAATGTCCATCCCGTTCCAACGGCTTGTGTTGCACGGGATCTTCGGTCCGGTCATGAGCATAGTAGATTTGTGTTCTTGAGTTGTTCATCGGATCCGGCTTGTATTCATCAACGACATCATAATCATACTCGTCTTCAACAATCATGTTGTGGAGAATAATACACGTCATCATGATGGATCGAAGAGCCTCGACATCAAACATTCTAGTTGCAGCCCTGACAATCGCCCAACGAGCTTGCAGGATACCAAAACAACGCTCGACATCCTTCCTACACCCTTCTTGACACTTTGCGAAGTGTTTTTCTTTTTCACTCTGTGGATGTGGCACTATTTTGACAAATGTTGACCACCTTGGGTAAATACCATCTGCAAGGTAGTATGGTCCCTCGTATTTATTACCATTAACCCAATATGTGCATCTCGGCCCATTTCCTTGTAGCAGTTCGTCAAACACTGGAGATTGGGCAAGGACATTTAGGTCATTCTGAGCTCCTGGAACACCAGAAAAAGCATGCCAAATCCATGTATCAAAAGAAGCCACCGCTTCCAAAAATGATGTTTTTGGCTCCTTTTCTGTTGCCATAAGCTCATTGCCACGCACTTAGACAGTTTTTCCATGTCCAGTGCATGCAGTCGATGCTTCCAATCATGCCAGGGAAGCCTCGCATCTGACCCTTCCTCAGAAGCCTTCACATGTCCCTTGGCATGGGTTTCCGAAGGTACTCATTGGTGTAGAGGGCTTCAATTGCAGAGCAAAACCGCATCAGGGACTCCAGAACTGTTGTTTTTCCCATCCTTGCGATCTCATCCACTTGATCTGCAGATGCTCCATATGCAAGCATTCGCAAGGCAGCCGTAATTTTTTGCTCAGGAAGAAGACCTAGAACATGAAAAGCATCCTCTTTTTGCACAAAATATGGATCATGGTTGCAAACAGCACTCATGAATTTATCGAACAAACTTCGTTGCATTCTAAAATGACGTCTAAAAACATGATCAGGGAAAACGTTGTTGGGAATAAAATAATCTTCCAAGAGATCTTTACCTCGTCTTTCCCTTCTTCTATCGATGTTTGTCGCACGTCTGTATTTGGCTATCTGACCCACAACTTCCATGATATAGCGGGAATGTGAGGCCCTCCGCCTTCTATGGTGATCATCCTCATCCTCCTCCATTGCGAAGGTCTCATCTCCACCTCCACCTTCGTCAAGATTAACCAATTCTTCCTGTTGTGCCAACAACCTTTTATGCTGCTCTTGCAACTGTTTATACACTCTCCTTGAAGAAGACATTGTAAGAACTCAAGATTTAAAAACGATAAAAAAGAATTTTGAGCTAAAAAAAAGGATTGAGTTTAGTGTGAGGATGGATGTAGGGATGTAGGGTTTATATAAACAAAAAAAAAGAAGATGAGGTTCTGGACAATGCCACGTGGCACTACATGATTGGTTGAAAATCTTATCGAAATCTTGGCTAAATTATTGTAAATAGGAAGTGACAAGTGGCGTGTCGGGATTGGTTGAAAATCTTATCAGAAATCTATCTACAAAATAGTACGTTTGGATAATGACACGTGGCGTGACAAGATTGGTTGAAAATCTTATTGAAATCTTGCCTAAATTATTGTAAACAGGAAGTGACACGTGGGTTGTCGGGATTGGTTGAAAATCTTAGCGGAAATCTATTCACAAAATAGTACGTTCGGATAATGACACGTGGCGTGACGAGATTGGTTAAAAATCTTATCCGAAATTAAAACTATTTTTTTAATTTATTAATTTATAAAAAAATTATTTAATATTTTAAATGGACTGGGTGCTAGCACATTTTTTTTGGGGTGGAGATGCTTTGACCTATTACTGTTCATTAGGGTCTATTACTGTTCACTGAAGTGGATAAATAGGATGAGTGCTGGCACAAAATCTTTAGGGGTGGAGTTGCTTTAATTACACCCCAAAAAATACACAAAAGGCATGTCACCTTCTCTCCCAAAGGGACCGTCCATGCACTATATATTCAACCTCATTTCCTTTAAAAACCTAGGTCTTGACTCTTACTAAACACTCAAAAAATTCCCTAAACACATTTCTCTCAAAATTCTAACTTTGACATCGGAGGTTCTTCGGCCAAAGGCCCCCCCCCCCCCCAAATTCATCGTGGGCGCGTGAGGCTCTTGGCCTTGACCAAATGTGTTATTTGTTTTGTAGGTGCAATTTTGTCCATGATCAAGGAGGAGGAAATTTGCATCCACAATTCACCTTACCCTTTATTTTGTCCTTATCGTTAAAACTCAAAGTTTTCAAGCCCTTTTTATTAGTTTTCGTTTTAAATTATCATGCTGTTAGTAAAAAATAACTGTTATGTTTAAATGTAAAAGCGAATGTTATATTTAAATGTACATCAAATTTTATTTACACAATTTTTTTTTTTGAACAAACGATATTATCTACACTAAAGGAGGAGGTGAACTTAGCTTTATAATGGGCTAACAATAATGTGGTTTCAATTTACCTTTGATGAAAATCAAATCTAAAACCTCTTACATATAAATGAAGAAGAATACCACTAAATGGTAGCACATATCTTAGAATTTGAAGCAACGAAGGGGGTAAAAAGTAAAAATATGAAGAAAAAAAAGGTAAAAAGTAAAAAAAAGGGATAAATCAATGAGAACAACTCCAGCCCATGGAGATAGGCTGGTCCAAAGCCTAAAAAATAGGCTAGCATCCAGCCCAAGCCAACTTGTAGGCCCTGCCCAAAACGTGATGAGCAATGTCCCGGCCTATGTGACGTCACGATGGCGTCAATGAGGCCCATTTCTTTTTTTTTCGTCAGATGTATGGGTGCGTGTTCCCGACAAAAAAAAGGCAGCAAGGCCTGCAGTTGTAGGCGTAATAACAAGAGCTGGGAGAAGCCACATGACGCGTCTTCGGCCGTTGGATTTCCAACGGATAGTTTTCTGAACTGTTGGATTTCTAAGGGTAAAAAAAAAAATTTGAAATTCAAACCCAATGGCTAGTGATGTGTCGCGTTTTGGGTTGTCCGATTCCTAGATCAATGGTCCACAATTTTTGGCCAAAAAAGCCTAAAAAAAGAAAAGAAAACCGTCGTAATTATGACCGTTGGCCACGTGTCCAAATTTGGGCTGTTGGATTTCAGTCTTTTTCAAATCCAACAGTCCAAATTAATTAACTTAATAAAAATTTTAAAAAATTATTAAAAATTGTTTAAAAATACAAAAAAAATTTGTTATTATTTTTTCTATAAATACCTAATCATCATCTTCCACCTTACACCACATTTCAATATTTTCAACACTTTCAACCAAAAGCTTTCATATACTTTTGTGTGCAAAAATGGCTACTTGGACAATCATCGAAGATGTTACGTTGTGTGAATGCTGGATTCAAATTAAAACTTTTTTTTATATTATTTTATCCCAAATTAAAAATCCTATCCGAAATTAAAGTTTTTTTTTTTATTTTATAAAAAATTAATAATATTTTAATACGAATTGACTAGACTTTGTGCCACGGCATTTTTTAGGGGTGAAGATGCATTTGGTCAATTACTGTTCATTAGGGTAAATTACTATTCATTTGAGGGATTAAATGGGCTCGGTGCCAACGGATTTTTAGGGGTGGACTTGCTCTGAAGAATAAAAATTTAGTGACAGAAGGGGTGGCTGAAATGCTTATGTAATTCTTCCCGGCCCCCGGAAGGGATAAATAACATTGACTTACTACCAGTTGTCTCTCTTAAAAAAAAAAAAGAAAAAAAAAAGTTTTTTTTGTTTTTTGTTTTTTGTTTTTTTTTTTGTGACGGCTCAATTAAAATAGGAAAACCAAACAAAAAATAAAAAATAAATCCACATACTAATGAGTAATGATTGATTGACGATGCTTATATAAAACCGGTTTCTCGTTTGCCCCCAAAAAAAAAAAAAAAAAAAAAACCGTTCTCTCTCGGCCTCACTCTCTCATCTACGATTTACGACCGGAAAACGGCTCACTATCACTTTGCTCTGCGCGAAGAAAGCCGTCGATCTTCTCCGACTCGATTTACCGATCAGCAAAGATGAACGACGCAGATGTCTCCAAGCAGATCCAGCAGATGGTGAGGTTCATCCGCCAAGAAGCTGAGGAGAAGGCCAACGAGATCTCCGTATCTGCTGAGGAAGTACGTTTCCCAATTCTCCTGTAACTCCCGCATTTTTCCCCAATTCTTACATTTCTGAAACCCTAAATTCGATCTTAATCTTGATCCAATTCACTGGAAATCATTTTTCTGTGTGTGTATAAGCTTAATTCGAGTGTTTATTTGGGGTGTTTTTGTGTTGGTTTTTTTTTTTTTTTTTTTTTTTTTTTTTTTTTTTTTTGTTTGTTGTAGGAATTCAACATTGAGAAGTTGCAGCTCGTCGAGGCGGAGAAGAAGAAGATCAGGCAAGAATATGAGAAGAAGGAAAAGCAAGTCGACGTCCGAAAGAAGATGTATGAGTACTTGAATCTTCCTAATTCTGTTTATATTATCTCAATTGGTATATTTATCTCCTTGTTTTATGTTTTTATGGTTGAAACGAATGCGCTTTCTGCTCTTTGGTTTTGAATATTAGTTACTGGTAGGTTGAATTCAGATTGGGAAGTTAATGTGCTCGGTGTGGAATACGTTAGTGAAATCGTTAGTTTGGAAGTGGCAAAGATAGTTTCTTTCGTTGATTTTATGGATTTTGATGAAAATCGAGGTATTTGGATCGAAATTAAGTTGAAACTTGAAAATGAGTTGATTATTCCGAGAGATCTTATTGTCATGAATCGGATGTGTATGAAATGATTGTTGAATTTCAATGATCCTGAATATTATGTGCTTATTGTATTAGAATTTTGGGAAACTAGATTAGTTCATAGGGTATTGAACTAGGTAAGGAATTGGGTAGAACGAGGTTCAAATCTTATCTTAAGTAAAACGAATTCTGTTTCTGCGGGGTTCAATTTGGGTTGTTCAATGGAAGGCTTTCCTTTTGTTTTTCTTTTCCTGGCTATGCACGAATGCCACCTATGTAAGCAAGTAACAATTTTTTATTGGTTTGTTGCAGTGAGTATTCCATGCAGCTCAATGCTTCTCGTATTAAAGTTCTTCAGGCCCAAGATGATGTGGTTAACTCCATGAAGGAGGCAGCATCCAAGGAGCTTCTGAATGTGAGCCGAGATCACCATGTGTACAAAAAGCTTCTGAAAGATCTTATCGTTCAGGTCTGTTGTACTACTTATGTAGTTGGCAAGGTTAACCTGCCTCCTCAGTTTTTATGTGAACCTACAGAACCATCTGCCGGTGGAAATGGCTTGAGTTTAATGTATAATTCAGGGTGATGATTTCATATCCTTAATTGAGAAGAGATTGCTGTTTCTATCTATAACACACTTTCATGGATAAATTAATGATTAGGTTTGGTCAACTGAGAATTATGATTTTTTTTTTAATTTTGTTGTTGCAGAATTTGCTTAGGCTGAAAGAGCCTGCTGTTTTGTTGCGTTGCCGGAAAGATGATCTACATCTGGTGGAGTCTGTTCTGGAATCAGCAGGACGGGAATATGCGGACAAAGCAAAGGTTCATTCACCTGAGATTATAGTGGACACTACTGTCTTTCTTCCACCTGCTCCTACCCATCATAATCCCCATGTTTCTTCCTGGTATGTTTCCGTAGTTATATATTTAAACCTAATATCACATAGTTTGGAAATGCATGAGTGTTTGTACCGAGTCACAGGCTTTCTAGCTTCTGGAATTAGTCTGCCTTGCTAAAGTTTAGTTTATCAAACAGTTGGTTATTGAGAGAACGTAAATGATGGAACTTGCTGATGATAATTTGTTGATTGTTCAGTTCTGGAGGTGTGGTCTTGGCTTCTCGGGATGGGAAGATTGTGTGTGAGAACACCCTTGATGCACGATTGGATGTTGTATTCCGTAAAAAACTTCCAGAGGTATTTTCCTTTCAAAGCATCAATTGTATTTTTTTAGTAGTTCACTTTATTTTCACTGCAAAGGATTTTTATGCAATTTTGCACACTATTTTGTGTTGGTTTGTGTAACCATGCTTCAACTGAGCTTCTGATTCTTCTCTTTACAGATCCGCAGAAAGCTCTTCGGTCAGGTTGCTACATAAAGGGAATGATGAATTGGTTTGTGTTTTAATTTTCCACCCTAAATTATGTGGCCTTGAGATTAAGATACCGGTCATGGACCAGCGGATCTGTTTTCCAATTCGATTGTGTATTTCGATTTTCTAGTTCTCCGAATAACGTTGTTGTTATATGTGGGTAAAAATAGCATTAGCTGTTATTTGATTTGGTGTTCATATCGTCTGGGGCATATTGCAAATGTACTCATTCTGTTTGGTAATGAGATGATATTAATAAAAGTTTGCAGCTTGTTAGAGCATTATTGGGATTTAAATTTGTTTTCATTAATTTGATGAATGGGGGATCACGTGAGCTGTCACGTGAACCATGTCTGTTCTTTTTCGGTATATTAATTTCCAGATTATGTCGGTGACCGATATTTTGTTGTCGTTTTGTCTTTTATTGTAACATGGAAGTCATGGACCATTGCAATTACCTGTAAAATGACAAAATGTTGCCTTCTTGTACTTTGTTGTCGTTATTATTGTTAAGTTTACCCTCACGAATTCCCCTTTTGATTTCCAAGCTTAACGGGTTGGATGAATACCGCTCCAATGGTTCAATCCTTAGCGCCGGAGAAAGTGAGTGGGTTACTAAACTCTATAGAATTGTTTTTTATAATTGGCGGGAAAATTTGAGTGTGATACTAATTTATTGAACTGAGTTCTATATTAAACTCATGAGTTCAATATATCAAGCTCATAAGTGTTATACTAATATATTGAACTTACACTAGTGTAGTAATAGTGTTATAGAAATCAAACTCAAGATGCCTGTTTTCTATATACAAGTACCACTCACCTGAATCACTATGGAATGCCTTATAAAGAGTTGAGCTATTTCTTTTTAACAAACAAACTAAGGGCTGGGGAGAGTGGGCTAAGCATCACATTGTGCTAGCAATAATGTGGTTCAAATTCGCCTTTGGCAAGAATCAAACATAAGATTCTTCTTCACTTGTAAGTGAGAAGTCTTATGTTTGATTCTCACATAATGTGGTTCAAATTCGCCTTTGGGAAGAATCAAACATAAGACTTCTCACTTACAAGTGAAGAAGAATACAACTAGACCGTAGTACTAAGTGACTATTTATTAAATTTTTCAAGAACAAGAAGAAATGTCTCATATCGGCAACTTAATATATTTTGTAGGCACTTACAAAGAGTTGAGCTATTTTCATATTGTCAATTGGTTTACGGTAAAACTTTAACTTTTTATTTGGAAAACTTTAATGTGGGATAGTTCTTTACATTCTCACAGGTTTGATTATGCTTCTAGTTTGCAAACTAAACCTAACAAACCTATGTCTAAACAAAGGTGAAGTTTCCTCCATTGGGTCGAAGCTTGATTGTCGCCATCTTGCGGGATGCCCATTGGCTCGCTTGCTTGGCCATTAGGCTATTTCCAACTGAAAAGGCTAAACATAGCCATGTTCAGAATTATAATTGTGCAAAAGATTATTTTAAACTAACAGTGTTATGCCATACTTATATACTCCAACAGAAGAGGCTAAACATAGCCATCTCAATAATTTATTAGTTTTAAGCTAATACTTTAAGTTTATTGGTTAATATAGTCAAATTTCCGTTGGATGTTTTTCAAATCTAGCCTTTAAATTTGAATCAATTATTGCAACTGAGGAACATGGTCCAAAAAAAAAAAAGGGCTAAGGCCATCTCCAATGGAGATGGCTATATGGCTTGTTGACCCTAAAAACTACCAAGCCTACATGGCGCGTAGGCCGAGTAATTAATAAGCTAATTACGTCCTTTATTTGAATGCCGGGCGTGCCAACTCGTTGGCCGAGTTCGGCCAGGGAGTAAAATATGTTGATGTGGCATTGGACGCACTGCTAACTTCTTGATCTCGTGACTGTGTCAAGGAAGGAACACGTCTCGGCCTTCAGGTTCTAGAGCTTGAAGACAAGGCTGCTAGTTTTGCGAAGTTCAATATTAAATTCGGCTTTCAATGTGCCGAATATAGTAACCTGGTAACACCTTACTTCGCCGAGAAGACTGATGAGATGACCTCTACCAACAAGGACTCGGAAATCCTTGTTGATTGAGACTTGGATAAATAACCAGTCGGTCTCAAAGCAGTGTTGTCTATCCAAACCGAAGGTGCTCCTTGGTCGGCTGATTCTACGGCTCCAGTGCTGTCTATCCAAATTGAAGATGTCGCCGGTTGTCTTCACAGTGCTGTCTATCCAAACTGAAGATGTGTTGGCGGGAAGAAAGGGGAGAATGATAAAATTCTCAGGGTTGTCAAGAAGCTTTGCGTAGGGCAATTTAAGTGTTGATTTGGAGGGGGCTGTCCTCATTGCAGATCGTCATGTATTTATAAGTGTGAACTTTCACGATGACCAGATAACCAAGTTGTAGAGTCATCTGCAAACCATACCTTGTGAAATAATAATCATGAACTACTACACATTATCTTCTGACTTTTGGTGATATCGTAATGTTAATCATTGCGATGCATTGAACCTTTTAATCTTCCCATCTTAATGTTTCAAATGGATAAAAAATGGCATATCCATATGCTAATCATCCAAAGTTGCATCCTTGTACCATTGTTCCATGCAGTTTTGCATGCAAACCCATTCAACTATGGAATCCATGCAACTGACTAGATACCATTTTGATTAGGATATAATCCTAAAGCTGCACAGCAAGCCCTCACATAACTCTCCTTACTGCCGTGTTGATTGTAAGGGGTTGGCAAGCAGACAATTGTGTAATCTCCTTTAATTTCTCCACAATCCGATAAAACTCTTGATTATCTGCAAAAGAATCCCACGCAGAACTCTGTAAGCTTTAAGGATATTTTCAAGATAATTACTATGATTAAAATCAATAGTAATGCTAAGGAAAATCTCTTAATTTTCATAATCATCTGACGACCTCGATTGCTTGGGCCGAAGATGTAAAATTGGGTCCAAACATTGCCCCCCAGTTTCCTTGAGCTTTGGCTCGTAAGCTGAATGGTTAAGGAAACTAAGCATTTTGCGTTTGAACTTGGCTACTACCGAGTACTTCCATCGAATAGATAACGTCCTTGGACTTGTCTAAGGTGATAAGAACAACTTTGTTGATCTGATTGAAACCTTTGTGATGTCTTCCTCCAAATATATTAGTGCCAAAATTGAATGAACTTCTCCACCAAATGAGACATATTTCGTTGAAAAAGTGAGCTTAGCTAGAAACAAAGGAACCCAAATAGTATGGAAATAATGTCTCACTTGTTAACTCATCCCCATATTGTGATTTGTCGCCTTTACTAGCTGAATATCGACTTTCTTGGCTCCACCAATCCGAGGCCGAGAACTTCTCCATGAAATCACAATATTAGACTTCTCATCATATCTCCATACAGGTTATACAATTGGAGAAATATATAGAAAAACACATGGGATGTATGGCTGGCTTCCCTTATATCTTTGATTGTCACCGAATGCATATGGTTGAGGAAAAAACGAGCATCCACCGCCGAATAAAAATTCACTAGGCAGAAAGTTGTTTTGGATTTACCCCCCTGTGGTTTATCCACCGAGAATCTCCAATGCTTCATTCATGCCTTGATAGCGTATTTGTATACAAATATTTCAACTAATGATTTTGGTCAAACTTTTATGACACTGCCGAGTTTGGCACATCCACTTCACATCCACTGAATACACTGCCTTCCACCGAATGTATTGATAACTTTTTTATTTTGTCTTGTAACTCGGTGAAAACAAATCGCTAGCAAAACACTCCAGAATTTTCCACACTCCTCCCCCAATCTTGCTGCAATTAAGTTCCAAGCTATTTGCCTACTCCAAAACCAAGTCCAACTCTGTATCTATATCCTCATCTGGGTCAACCTTCTTCCTTCGAGTACTTGGCATTGTCAATCCTAGCATTCATCAAGGGTTTGAACTCTTTAGTGTAAAAATGGTACTAAACAATTTGATCATTATCATCCTCTTAATGCAACAGAAGAAGCCACAACTTTCTCCTCCTCAACTTCATTTGGGAATCAAGCCTCACCATGATTATCCTCAATCTGCCTCGCATTTCCATCTCTCTCTCCCTAAAGAAAGTAATGGGTTCGCCAAGCCGTTGAAGCCAAGCCCTCACGGCCATGTCGTTGGTGGGAACAACAAGAGTATAAGCACGACGCTTCATTAGTAGCTCCTGCATTCTCATGCCATTCTTACACCACCCTACTCTCTTCCGATACCTTGTACTACCCACCCGAGACGACGCTGGTGGGTCATGAGGCTCTTTCGAGTTAGAATCATCTGAGTCGCTTGTGCTGGTCCTTGCTTCCCCATTTTGTGGTGGCGATCTGAGTACAAGAGCGCGGATTGGAGTAAGTTGGGGTGCTGCAACAAATAGGTCCATGACAGTTGATAGAGGTTTCTTTTCTTCCATGATAGTCTGAAAACCTCACCAGGAATTACTTTATCTGTCTTTCTCTTTTGTAATCGGTCTAATACTTGACTTCAAATTGGAGAATCCCAGAATGCTTTATTGGATAAAGCATTATTCGTTTTCTTTCCTTCAATAGGCCCCCCTATTTTCTTAAGTATCGGCCGAGAGGCCAAATGGTTAAGAGGCCAATGATGCTTTATTCCGAGCAGAGATCTTTGTATATCAATATAGCTAATTAGATTTTGCATTGGGTCGAATAAGAAATGATCTCCAAATATTTTCAACTTGGTGAAATATTCGACATCTTCGGCTGCCGACTGCATTCGACATTTATTAAGCCCTTCGGGCATCATAATTTTACCAATTTTAGCTTTTAACTCGAATAACTTAGCCGAACGGGATTTCTCCATATCGGCTTTATCGCCAATAACCATATCGACTGTCATGGTTTCGGCTTCTAAGACCACGTCTCCAATTACTATATCAATTGATGTGATTTTTTCGTCTGAAGCAATGTATCAATCTTGTTCGTCATCGGAACACTCCTCTGATGAATCATTTTCTGAGTCGATTTTTGGCTCAGAAACTTGAACCTTTTCTTCTAGGCTTACTAAATTTTCAATCTCGACCGAAATAATTGGTGGTCTAGGCTTTTCTTCGGACACGTTGACAATTTCCCTAGGTTGAAGTTTGATTATGGTCGGAGCGAAAAATTGCTCACAGGCCTCTTGCCTTTCTTTTTCAAGAATTCTACTCACATCAAAAAAATTTCTATAGCACTTCTCAAGGAGTTTTTCTTGCTTCTTGAAGTTTTCTTTAATATGCGAAAAATCTCGTCTAATGGAGCCTGATTGAGATCTTGATATATCATGTGAACTTCGTAGTGTTAACACTGGGTCCTACTGAGCGTGCCAAAAATGTTGACCTTAAAAACTATCAAGTCGATGTGGCACGCAAGCTGAGTAATTAATAAGTTAACTACTGTTAGACGAAGTCAACAGTTGGTTACCACCAACGTTTCTTGAGGAGTTGTGCTATGCTTAGAAGTCTTATCCCCTTGCTTGTAGGACTTCATTTTGAATTATTCTTGTAACTAAAGCTGCGTGTAATCTTTGTAGGTTTCAGTTTTGTATTTTTTTGAATTTTAAACTTCCTTGTAAGTAGGGTTTTCAAACTCTGTTTGTAATCTGAAAGTGATTATAAATATATGCATCCCACGATTGAATGGGTATGCAATTGAAGTGAAACTACTTGTGTCTCTAAGTTTTACATGGTATTGAGCCCTATTGTTTAACGACCACGATCCCTATATTTTATTTTTATTTTTTATTTTTATTTTTTATTTCTCATTTCCAATGGCTGAAAACAACGGTGTTACTTCTTAAACTTCCATCCCCGTGCCACCAAAAAATCCTACCTATCCATTTTCCTCCATGACCACTGTGGTGAACATTAAGTTAGACAAAACCAACTACCCACAGTGGTTGGCCCAAATATTTCCCATTCTAAGGAGTCGAGATTTAATGGGATATATTGATGGCACTCTGGTGTGCCTTTCCTCCCCCCCCCCACCCAACCAAAAGAACGTGTCTGGTGTTGCCACTGTCAATCCTGCCTATACCTCTTGGACATCAGGATTAAATGATCCTCAGTTGGATCAATGTCTCTTTCACTGCTTCAGTCTTGTCTGATGTAGCCAGCAAGAAAACTGCTCGAGCGACCTGGGAAGGTCTGGAGCAAAGGTATGCATCTTCTTCACCAAAAAGATTTTTGTTTATGAGGAATGAAATGCCGCAGACCAAAAATGGTGATCTCTCTGTGGTGGATTACTTGGATCGCATGAAGACGATTGCTGACAACCTTGCCATAGCTGGGCAACCTGTGAGCGATGATGAGTTAGTGCAGATTATGTTGAACCATCTTGGTCCAGCTTTCGAGATGACAGTTAGTGCTGCTCAAGCTCATGATACACCCATCACGTATCCGACTCTTGAGGCGCTATTGTTGACTACTGAAAGAAGAATGATGCAGCACGCTGCTCATTTGGTGGAACCAGTCCCTGTCAATGCCTTTACTGTTGCAAAAGGTCGAAGGGGAGGACTCACTTGTGGTGTTGGGCATAGTGCTTCACCCTCAAACCGTGGTGCCGGCACTTATCAATGATGATTCAATCCTCTTCCAAATAATAACTAGAGAAATGCTTCTAGAAATATTGAATGCTGTGCTTCTAATGGGGAGCGAATGAGTATAATGGTAATGAGGCGTTGGTGGTGTAGGTAATGATTTTGGCATTTTAATCTCACATTATGGTTCTAACAAAATTCGCATTGATGCTTGCTCATTTGACCTCTAAGACATTCTTCATTGTCCTAAAGCTTCCACCGGTATAATCTCTGCCTATAAGTTTACCTTAGATAATGACTGTTATTTACTAATCTTCCTACACTTCTTTCTTGTTTAAGGACCTCAAGACCCGGATGACGCTTTTTCGAAGGAGATGTGAGAATGGCTTATACCCATTTTCTGGTGGCGGTGGACATCTCCAAAATCCAGTCACATCCTTTGTAGGAATTTGAATGTCGGTTCAAAAATGGCATGCTTGCCTTGGTCATCCTACCGAGTCTACAGTAAAAATTTTAATTGCAAATAAATTGGTACCAATTCATGGTACCTTTAATGTAACCTTTTGTTGGTTGTGTCCTTTAGGAAAGAGTACTAAGTTACCTTTCAAAATGTCCTAGTCTATTTCCCAGTTTCCTTTGCAACTTTTACATTCTGATGTCTGGTGTTCTCTAATTATTTGCAATGAAGTTTTTCATTATTATGTGTTGTTTGTTGATGATTACTCACAATATTCTTGGATTTTTCCAATGAAACACAAAGCTGAAGTCTTTGAAATATTTGTGCAATTTAAAACCAAAGTCGAAAATATGTTCAATTTAAAAATCAAAGCCCTTCAATGTGATGAAGGTGGTGAATACAAAAGCACTGTATTTCAAAAGTTTTTAGCAGTTCATGGAATTTCCCAAAGATTGTCTTGCCCAAAACACCAGGAACAAAATGGAATTGTGGAACGAAAACACCGACATATTGTTGATACTAGTATTGTAATGCTTTCTCAGTCCTATATGCCTAATAAGTTTTGGTTTGATGCGTGTTCTACAGCAACCTATCTGATCAATAGGCTGCTAACCTGTGTCTTGTCTCACGAATCACCTTATGAGAAGATTTTTCAAAAACAACCAAAATATGATATGCTTAAAATATTTGGTTGTCAATGTTTTCCATGGTTGATGCCGTATACACACAATAAACTTCAACATAAATCAAAATCATGTGTGTTCTTAGAATATTCTTCAAATCATCAAGGCTATAAATGTATGGATTTGTCCACAAAACGAGTTTATTTGTCTCGCTATGTCTTATTCAATGAAGACTTTTTTCCTTTTCAAGGACTTACATCTTCCTCCGAGAGCGTTGGCACACAAGGTAATATTGATTCACCGAACCTGCTATTTACTTTTCCTTTAATTATTAATCCTAATGTGACTCAGTTACCTAACCCTACCCAAACTTTAAACCCCATAGAACCACAAAACACCTCCACACCTGACCATTCACGGCACCTAGTCATTGAACCTGAATATACTTCTTCACCCATCTTGCTTACTTCCACTGAACCCATAAATGTGCCTAACCAGACTAGTTTAACCATAGTACCTCCTTCCATTTTGCATGAGCAAGCTGCAGTGATTCAAGAACCAATGCCAATGCCTCCTGAGGCTCCTATTGAACCACAATATCACATGACTACACGCACCAAGTTTGGGATACAAAAATCAAACCCTAAGTATGCTATGCATGTTACTGTTAACACTCTTCTTGTTGAACTTACATGTTTTACTCAGGTAGTCAAATATCCAGAATGGAGGAATGCCATGGTTCAAGAGTTTAATGCCTTACAACGGTGTGGAACATGGAGTTTGGTTCCATATCATTCAAACATGAATGTATTGCCAAACAAATGGACATTCAAAATAAAGAGGCATGCAGATGGTACGATTGAATGACACAAAGCACGCTTAGTTACAAATGGATTTCATCAAAAGGCTGGAGTGGATTACACCGAGACTTTCAGTCCCGTTGTTAAACACACTACCATTCGACTATTTCTTAGTCTTGCAGTATCAAAGAAGTGGCATGTATGACAGCTAGATGTGCAGAATGCTTTTCTGCCATTTAAATGAAGAAGTATACATGAGACAACCTGTAGGTTTTGTTGACAAACAGTTTCCAAATCATGTTTGTCGTTTGCAGCGTTCCATTTATGGTTTAAAACAAGCATCTATGGCTTAGTTTCAAAGATTTTTAGAACTTTTGCTTCAACTTGGTTTTTAAGAGTCCACTTGTGATTATAGTTTGTTTGTGTTTAATAAAAAATGTGTGTATCTCATTCTGTTAATTTATGTCGATGACATCTTACTCACAGGAAATAGTCCACGACAAATGACCCATTTGATCAAGAAGTTAGGTACTTTGTTTTCCATGAAGGATTTGGGACCTCTAAACCATTTTTTGGGTGTTGAAGTGAAATATAATGGAACCTGCATGCATCTTAGCCAGTCCAAGTATGCTTTGGACTTACTCACATGCATAAAGTTTACTGAAGCTAAACCTATCTTGACTCCAGTCTCCTTTGGACAGAAACTGAGTATGATTGAGAGTCTTATGAAAATCCAGCACAGTATCGCAATGTCATTGGTGTCCTTCAGTACATCACTATCACTCGTCTTGATTTATCTTACGTGGTTAATCAGGTATGTCAATTTATGCATGCACCCAAGCTTTCTCACTGGAAGGCAGTCAAGCGTATACTCCGTCATTTGAAAGCCACACATACACATAGACTTTTTTATAAACCTGGTAGTGCTTAGTTGACTGCTTTCTTAGATGAGGACTATCCTCGTAATCCAGATACTAGACATTCCATATATGGTTCCTGCATTTACTTGGTTTCTAATCTTGTTTCATGGAGTTAAAAAAAACGGAAGACGGTTTCGAGGTCTAGCGCGGAGGCTGAGTACATGCAGTTAACTTATACTGCAACCGAGTTATCGTGGCTCAGATCTCTTTTTAAGGATCTGCAATTGCATCTCAGTCAACCAACGATTTGGTGTGATAATATTTCTTCCATTGCACTTACCTCTAATCCAATCTTCCATTCCCGCACAAAGCATTTAGAAGTTGATTATCATTACGTATGGGAAAAGGTAGTCCATGCTAAATTATTAGTTAACTACATTTGCTCTTAAGATCAGCTCGCTGATTTGTTTACAAAAGGGTTCTCTTCGTCCCGTTTCAAGTTGTTAGTATCCAAGCTTCTAGTTTTTCCACAGTTTGTTAGATTGCAGGGGGCTACTATACGAAGTCAACAGTTGGTTACCACCAACGTTTTTTGAGGAGTTGTGTTGTGCTTAGAAGTTTTATCTCCTTGTTTGTAGGACTTCATTTTGAATTATTCTTGTAACTAAAGTTGCGTGTAATCTGTGTAGAGTTTAGTTTTGTATTTTTTTGAATTTTGAACTTCCTTATAAGTAGGGTTTTCAAACCTTGTTTGTAATCTGAAAGTGATTGTAAATATATGCATCCCACGATTCAATGGGTATGCAATTGAAGTGAAACTACTTGTGTCTTTAAGTTTTACAACTACGTCATTCGATTATGTATGGGGCGTGCCACCTCGTCGGCTGAGTTCAACCGGGAAGTAAAATATGTTGATGTGGCATTGGGCGTGCTGCTGACTTCTTGATCTTGCGACTACGGCTGAGGAAGGAACATGTCTCGGTCTTCGGGTTCTAGAGCCTGAAGACAAGGCTGCTAGTTCTGCAAAGTTCAATTTCAAATTCGGCTTTCAATGTGCCGAATGTAGTAACCTGGTAACACCACACTTCACCGAGAAGACTGATGAGATGACCTCTACCAACAAGTACTCGGAAATCCTTGTTGATCGAGACTTGGATAAATAACTAGTCGGTCTCAAAGCAGTGCTGTTTATCCAAATTGAAGGTGCTCCTTAGTCAGCTGATTCTACGACTTCAGTGTTGTCTATCGAAACTGAAAATATCGCCAGTTGCCTTCACAGTGCTGTCTATCCAAATTGAAGATGTGTTGGAGGGAAGAAATGGGAAGAGGAAAATTTCTCAGGGTTATTGAGAAGTTTTGTGCAGGGCAATTTGTGTGTTGATTTGAAGGAGCTGATTCCGTTGCCACTGCCTCTGTATTTATAGAACTAACTTAACGTAAAATCCAGTCGTGACCATCAATCACCACAAATAGTAATCCTTATGCGGAAATGATTATCCAATGAGAGTCATGGCATTTCAAGCTTTATCCACATAATATTCACTTCACCTGTTTGGCAGCCTCGAGTTTGCTAATAATTATCCTATGCATGCATCACACTAGCTTACTTCACATAATTAATCTTTCAAATTGGATTCCACCTTGGTTACCAACTGGTGCCACCGCGTGCTAGGACTCTTCTCATAATGCATGATGCTCAATCCCCTTGTTGAATGCTAAGAATCCCAAATTAAATTGAACTGTTCTGCATACTTTGATATAGTTTGTGTCACATTTATCTCGTATAAGAAAAATGTCAAGATAATTCATTATTAAAAGATAATTATTATGATTAAAAATCATAATATTATTCCCTAACAACAACAAAATTATCTTAACTTTCCTATTTGACAGTGTGGAGCTATGCTCACTCAATGGTCTTGATTGCAATGGCCGATGGTGTAATTTTGGGTCCAAACAGGGCTATAAGCCAAAATCCAGCCCAAATGCTCCAAAACCCAACTCCAACGGAGAGCTGGGCCAAAAAAGAAAAGAAAAAGGACCCACCAGGCCAAGCTTGAGCCATTTGGCCATTGGGCTGGGCATTCTTTGCCAGCTGAGTAGCCCTTTCGAGGGGCCCATTTATTATTATTTTTTTCAAGTTGAAATTAAAAAAAAAATCTAATTTTTTTCCTATAAATACCTAAGCCATTTTTCACATTCTTTTCATAAACACCCTTCCTTACCTCTTCTAATAATCTAAATTTAAATTTTCAATATTTTTTCAAATGATAATATCTTCACCAAAGGATAAGAAATCCGAAGGCTTATTTATTTAGCGACAAGTGACATTCAAAATATGTTCGGAAACCTTATTTTAATATGGTAGTTTAATTCAATTAACCAATAAAATTAAAGAACAAACTTAAAATAAGAAATTATTGAGGGGGCTACAAAATACCCCTTTTAGTTGGAGATGATATATACATATGACCTGACAACCTGATGCCTTTTTGGCCAAATAATGGCCTTATAGGCTGTATAGAATTATAGCCCAGCCATTGGTTGAAGATGAATGGGCTAAAAAATAGCCCCTTTCAGTTGGAGATGGTATATAAATAAGACCTGACATTGTTAATTAAAAAATAATTTCTTGGAGGGGTCTAATTTGGACGGGGGCTAAACCTCTTTGGTTAGGGATGACCTAAGAGGGCTACATTTGGCCAGCCTGATGCCTTTTAGCCAAATAATGGCCTGGTGGGCTCTCTAGAATTATACCCCAGCCATTGGTTGAAGATGGGTTTTTGGCCAAATCGGGTCATTTTTTGGTTTTGGACCTTTAGCCTTCTCCATTGAAGATGGCCTTGGAGCATTTCCAGCCTAGCCATACCACATCCCTTGGGTGATGGGCTCTGCAATCCTCTTCCCCCCCCCCCCCCCACCCTCTCGCTCGTCCAAAAAAAAAAATAGCTCCAGCCCACACCAATCCACTTGGCTCAAAGGCAGCCCGACTTCTCCTTTAGGTTCAAATCGATAGGCCCATCGCCTATGTTATGTGGTGCAAGGCCCACGTCACGATGTCATCAACCACAATTTAAATTATTAAAAAATTATAAAAATATTAAAAAATAAAAAATAAAATACAGAAAACTTAAAAAAAAAAAATTATAATTTTTTCTCTATGAATACCTAATTATGCTATTCCACTTTTGGTTAAAAATCATATCCGATATTAAAAATAAAATTATCTTTTATTATTTTTTAAAAATAATAATTATTATGATATTTTAATACAAATAGCCTGGATCTATTCAGTTTGTGGTGAACTTGAGCAATTATTGTTCACTATAGACAATTACTATTCACTTAGGGGGATTGAGTTGTCTGTACCCAAAAAGAACTTTTAGGTGTGGAAGTGCTCTTAGGGCGAGCTATGAGTGGTCTA
Organism: Pyrus communis; assembly: GCF_041283825.1. Taxonomy (NCBI): domain Eukaryota; kingdom Viridiplantae; phylum Streptophyta; class Magnoliopsida; order Rosales; family Rosaceae; genus Pyrus; species Pyrus communis. Next base: position 9,154,753 of record NC_142570.1, read on the forward strand.
ACTAAGCCAATAATCTCACGTGGTCCTCTTAATCAATGTGTGCATTCGTATGACTGGCTCGGTATGGTCATTGTCATGTAAATTTCCATTGGAGTAGATGATGTGTCATAAAAGTGTCCGCCAGACGTGTGTGTGTTAATCTAGTCCACATGGAGTTCTTTCATTGGTGTATTTGGCTTGGAAAGTTATATGTGCAAACAAAGGGAATAACAACACCAAATTAGTCACTAACTGTTAGATTTGGTTGGATTTGTGCTTTATGAATCGCATATTACTTTCTCTCCTTTCGTGAGAGACTCTCTCACCTTTGCGTGACACACCCTGATCCAGAATATCCACTGGACTCCGAATCGAGCTGTGTCGGCTAACACCAGAAAGGTGATGAAGCCATAAAGTGTAGTGATGTGGAAAATGTGTATAAATTTAAGCCTAAAAGTGCCTAAATGTAAGAGTGTGATGGTGAGCGTGAATGAACTCATTCCACACATGATGTCAAAGCATAAGTAAAGTACAATAAGGGTAGGATAAGAATTATACTAATACCAAGATTTGCCAAGAATTCTCGTCCACACAGAAGTCTTGCCACTAAAACCTGGAGGGGGCGAAAAACAAAGGTGAGTGGGTCTAAAAATAAACCTTTGTAAAACCTTTTCAAAACGTAATAACCCTTCACCGTAAAACAAGTATAGTTTCCAAAATATACATACTACCTATAGTATGAAAATACTTACCGTAACCAGCAATTTCTCAAGAATCTAATACGTCACAATATATTTTGTAAATAAACATCTAACGTCTAGAATCACATAATCTCGCATAGGACAAACATATCATATCAAGTGCTCATCGACATATGCTGACACACGAGTTCATGCAGAGATATTCTAACATCAGCAGGACTGGGTGTAATAATGATTTACGTTCTAGCACTACAACCATGTGAAGACTGGCACTATGCATATGACATACGAGTCCTAATTTCCTATAGCAATCTAGGACAGGCCTGACACCTACAATGGATCCAAAGTGAGCATACGGTGCGATGTGAACATATACGTGAAAGACTAGCTTTGGCTTGGGTGAGTACTAACACCAATGTAGCACACGATGAGCAGATAACATAAATAAAATCATACAGTGGTTAATCAATAATTCACGTCACAATACATGGCCATAGATATAATTAAGGCATCAATAATAATACGCATACCTATGCATCCCCTAGGACGTAGTATAACTTCATAATTTCTATCAATGTGCTAAATCTTATAAACGTTAAGCTAATCTAGACGTATTGTAGAAAATTCTTTATGAAATATATATATGGAAACTAACAAATATATATATATATATATATATATATATATATATATATATATATTATATAAAAGAAAAGACCCACTCACAAGTACTTGCGATGTCACATCCGTTCAAGTTAGGAAAGTCGGAGTCTCTGATAGTAATCGCACCTAAGCATAATATTGGGGCCCATTAGTCAAACTCAACTAAAACGACTAAATTTGGAAAAACATAGTGCATATTTGGAATCAAACATTGACTTACGCTGAGAAGGGTCTCGGACAAATTTTGTAAAAAGTCAACGGTCAACCCTGAAAAGTCAATTGAGCCACCGAGATGGTCTACTATGTCAAAACTTTGGAATTTCACTATGGATGTCAAAAATGGACTCGGGGCGTCAAAATTAGCTTAGGAGGGTTTTTGAGAAAATTTCAAAAAAGTCAACACGGGGAATATTCCAAATAATATTCCAAGAATATTCTAGGAATATTTTGAGCCCATTTCGAAACTGGGCCGGGCTAGAAACAACGCCCCAAAGGTTTGGGCCAAAGGTCATTTTTTTGTATCGGGTCGGGTTGACCCATTTGGGCTCGCGGGTCATCGGACCCAAAGAAGAAGAAGGCCGGAATTTGTGGAGGGAGCCCGGAAACTTACAATGTATATAACAAGTTCAAAACTCAACCATTTTCTATGGATCAAAAGCCAAAATGAAGTTTAGAGTATGAGGAACAAGAATCTATCTAAGTAGGGTTGAGTTGTGGCCGGAGTTGGTCGGAAAAAGCTTGTAAAGGCTTCAGGTCAACCTAAAAATCTGCAAAATTTTCCCTGAGCTGGTTCTACATTCAACCATCACAATAAATTTTCAAAACTACTCTAATTGTACACTAAAACGTGATCCAAGAAGGTTTAGGTTAGTTTCGAGGCTCATCTTCGCTGGGAACGGCGATAACTCGTTGGAGAAAAATACTGAACAATGGTGGCGCCATTGTACAGAGAGAGAATGAGAGATATCACGTTCCAGGGCTTGGGGTTCAGGACATAGGTTGATGCGGTGGTGCAGTCATGCTCGCAAAAGTAGTAACAACGCGGTGGCGGCGGCGTGTGGATCCCGGAGAAAAAGAGTAAGTGAGAGAGGGAGTAACAGAGAGAGGAATGAGAGAGAAGGGGAAAAGAAAGAGAGATCTGGGAGAGTGAGGGAAGAGAGACGTGGCAAGAAGAGAGTGGAGACTTTGATGTGGGTGTGGACCCTATGGGCCAGATTTTTTTATAAAATATTTAACATATCCCACTAAATATTATTAAATTAATAGTATAATAATAAAATATTTATAAGAAATATATAAAATAGTAATTTTCACAAAAGTTTTTTCGGATTTGTAGTTCCATAAAATCTTCGTCGTAACTTCGAATTCGATTCCGCTTGTACCTACGCGTTTGTACCGTCAAGTACTTTGAGAATACAGTAAAATAACAGCTCATACACGTCAGAAAAAGACGATCAATGAAAGTCAACAATCATGCCACTAGGGGTATTTTCGTCAATTCACTCTTTTAAAATAAATAAAACCGTAAAATTAAGGACGGGTTGTTACATTGCGTGTGAGTGATTTCAGTTATGTCGATCCGCGTCACCGCCGACTCTAGTTGTGGTTAGAGTCGGTGGCAGTTTCATCATTACACCATGTTTTCCTTTGGGTTTTCCCCTTCCCTTATCTTTCAGTTGCTTGTAATTTTCACCATCACTGCCTATCACGATCTCCCCCTCTTTTTCTCTCCTTGCCTGTGATCTCATCATGTTGAGCTCTAATCCCCAATCATATGTGTCCTCCATCCTCCCATTTGCATTGCCTTCCATCTTTTTATTCATTTGGCTCTATCATCTCTTTGGCCATACCTAATTCCATTCAACTACCACCGGTGCTCACCTCGATTTGTTGTGAATCTATGGGAGGGTGTGTAGAGTTTTGGCCCGTGTTCACACCAGCACCTTTGTTGACCCTTGTTGGTCCTCCTTGATGTTCACCCTTGTCGGCGATGTTGCTCGTGGGATCTATCATCATGTGTGCTTCCTTGGTTCTTGTTTATTGGTTCGGTTCATGGTGGTGGTTGTTTTGGCGGGTCTTTGAGGTTGATGCGGCCTTTTACCTTGTTCATGTTGAGGTTCTTGTTAGCGAGATCTCTGGTGCTCGATGATCAGTGGTAGTAACGGCGACAAGGTTGCTAGGGTTTTGTTTTTGTGTGTTTGTTGTGGACTCAACCTTTGGGTTGGGTTTTGCTTCTGTTTGTTCGTTATGGGCTTAACTTTTGTGTTGGGTATTTTGCTTTGGGGGTCCATCTGTTGATGTTGTGCTTTATTTGTAATTGGGCCTCTATGTTGTGTATGTATGCTTGTTTGTTAATGAAACTTTACCCCTGACCAAAAAAAAAAGGTTAGATTTGGTTTAATTATGCTTTTAATTTGAGACTTAAATCGAAACAATCTGAACTATGACATTACATTGGTTCACAGTGTAATTTGAGACTAGAACTGAAAAATGACCGCTTTTAAAAACCTAAATAGAATTGAGATTTAGGGTTTGTTTAGAAGTGCTTTTAAAATGATTGAAAACGCTTTTGGTGAAAATGTTTTTGAAACCAATTCTCAGTAAAAATCAAGTGGTTCCTGAAAAGCTTTTTAAGTGCTTCCTGCAAAAAAGCACCAATCAATTAAACCAAAAATATTTTCAGTAATTTTAAAAATACTTCTAAACGAGCCCTTACTGAACGTCTCTTGCTTTAAAAAAGGCATGACGAACCAAGAAAACAGTATAGCAACCAGCAGCCGTCCAAGCCCGACATCAGCCCTAAAGTTATATCAGGTCATAATTCTCTACTGAGATTAGACCCAATCCAACTCATAGCGGCTTTAGTCCAAATAATTTCAGGCTGAAAAATGGGCCTCCAGGCTATTTGACAACCCCTCTCTCTCTCTCTCTCTCTCTCTCTCTCTCTCTCTTCTTGAGGTTCTCATTGCCTTTGAACTCTAGCTGAAAGGGGGCAACCGGCAACGTGAACGAAGAAGGTTCACCGCCTTCAACAGCTCGCCGCCGAGAAACCGAACCCTGCAGGTTATCCGGCAAAACCGTAAGCACAAAGCTTCCCATACTCCAACTTTGTATTGCTTCTTATTCGGCTTTATTTTGTGCGCTCATAGATATTCATATTCCACCACTCGATGTAGAAGGAATTCAATGATTTTACCTTTCATGTTCGTGTTTATTTGTCGGGTTTATTCAGATTTTGAAAAAGCCATTCATTTTCGTGTTCCTCGGTTGTTCTTCAGAAAAAAAAGATTGAAACTTTTTAAACTTTGTGATATGTTGTTGTGAATTCTGAGTTGAATTGGTGGATGGGCAATCTAGGTTTCGAGTTTTTAACCGCATAATGCATGTTTGTGTACTTGATAGTTCTTAATAACGTTAAATTTTGGTTACTTTCTTAGCAACCAAGCAGAGCATCACTCTAGTTAATCACTGTTTTCTGTGGTTGTGTTTGTCCAACTATGCAGACATTGAAGCTTTGAAATACTTTGTTGTTTTGGCCTGGAATACTTATGAATGGCGTGGAGAGAGCTTGGCAAAAGGGTAAGTATTCATTTTTCTCGTAATGGACACACAAATCACACAAATGCCTCTATTATCTCTTTTGGCTGAATTGGTTTTGTTTGTTTAATATGGCTTGTAGTTCCTAAGGGCCGGTCTTTTAGCCGCCCCTGCTCCCTTTCTATTTTGCTTCACCCCTACCTTCGATTGTCTTATAATCTTTTCACTCATTCTTGGTTAAGCATTAAAAAAAATTGGTATTATATTTTTGTATGTGTATATATGTATCATGTATGTCATTGACATTTAGAACGTTTTGTGTGAATTTCTTGTCGCAGGGGTTACATGCCAGTATAACTACGGATTTAACTTCAAGACTACGAAGACATGCAATGGGATTTACATCTGTATCTACTGTTGAGGATGTAATAAAATCAGTTTCTGCTGCTGGCAGATGCTTACCAGGTAAACTAACATTGCACAAGGAATAACCTTCTATGTGATAATTTGGACTTCATATCTCAATAGAGCCTTAATCTTTATTCACTTTGTTTTTGTGTTTACCTTTGGAATTCAGTATACCTCAATAAATCTCTGATATTGAATGCATCTCTTTTTTGTAATAACTGCACTTTTGATTGCTTGTTGTTTCATTATATTTAACCACATAATTTTACCAGATCATAGTTGCATGTTTTGAATTGAATCAAAACAACTTCCAGACTGCAGTATTTATTTTTATTTTGGTAAGGTAGTACATTATACTTCATCCTTGCTCATTTTCTTAATTGTAGATCCCCCCTTTAGATTTATGTCAAGGAGGCTTGATTGTTGTGAAGGTTTGACAAAAGATTCCCTGATACGGTGAGTTGACCTTTCTGTTTATTTTGGTTGCTTGTTCATTGAATCCTTAAGGGTTGGGCTTATCCAATTTTGAAGCATTTGTTAGAAATTATTTCTTCTCAATTCAGTGTGTGTGAGGTACATTTTCTAATTTCAACCTTTGTGGTTGAAAATTTTGTGGTTAGATGCTATCATGCAAGCCCAGAACTGTTTGCCAGAAAAGGAAATGAAGACTCATTTGGTTTAAAAACTCCCAAGAAAGGGAAGTTCAAAAAGAGGGACCATAAGGCCCACCCTCCTGTTGAAGCTCCATATGTGCCTCCTAAACCACAGAGAACTACCAAACCTATGCCAGATAAGACGATCGAGATTTTTGAAGGCATGACAGTTGTTGAACTTGCGAAGCGTACTGGTGAATCAATACCAACTCTGCAAAGTATTCTTACAAATGTCGGGGAAAAGGTTGAAACAGAGTTTGATCCTCTCAGCATTGACGTTTCGGAGCTGATTGCAATGGTATTTTTCCTTATTGCCACTGAATTAATATGTTATTCTTGATTAATATATAATTTTATTGGTTAACAAATTTTAGTTTTTGAATCTCACCATATAAAATTGTGTGCATACATAAACTTGAAGTCAACATATTAAAAGTGTTTTTGGAAATTCTCCAAGACTGAAATATGCTTAAATGAGAAAATTTGCTTCCAAAGCCATTCTCACTTCTTGGAAGTTGGGGGTGGGAGGGCATGTTATTTGAAGCGGATGGCTTGTTATATGTTTTACTAAAAATCATTATTGGGAAGGGTGCAATCCACTTTTACAGTATGGCACTCCAATCAGGTCTTGTGACATTACCCATAGTTGGGCACTATATTTCATATAGTAATTAACTCAGAACTTTATACTTGCTGCTCTTTAGCATTGTTTTCCTTGAATGACGTGTATTCATTATGATATTCTGCATATTGGCCACTTTAAAAACTTGAATGAGTCGTGGATTAATTTGTAGGAAGTTGGGATCAATGTTAGGAGGCTGCACTCCAATGAAGGTACAGAAATTCTACCTCGGCCTCCAGTTGTAACTGTCATGGGTCACGTCGACCATGGTAAAACCTCGCTTCTAGATGCTCTACGTCAAACATCTGTGGCTGCCAAGGAAGCTGGAGGAATTACTCAGCATCTAGGTGCTTTCATTGTTGGTATGACATCAGGAGCATCAATTACATTTCTTGACACCCCTGGTCATGCAGCATTTAGTGCGATGCGGGCAAGAGGTGCTGCTGTCACAGATATAGTTGTGCTAGTTGTAGCTGCTGATGACGGGGTGATGCCTCAAACTCTTGAAGCCATGGCTCATGCAAAGGCAGCTAATGTACCGATTGTGGTTGCAATTAATAAATGTGATAAACCGGCTGCTAACCCGGAAAGAATAAAACTCCAGCTTGCTTCTGAGGGTTTGCTGCTGGAGGAGATGGGTGGAGATGTGCAGGTTGTGGAGGTTTCAGCGATAAAGAAGACTGGATTAGATAACTTGGAGGAGGCTTTGCTTCTCCAAGCTGAGATTATGGATCTCAAATCTCGAGTTGATGGGCCTGCTCAAGCTTATGTGGTGGAGGCAAGGCTTGATAAGGGAAAGGGTCCAGCGGTTACAGCAATAGTGAAAGCAGGGACTTTAGAATCCGGGCAGTATGTGGTGGTGGGATCCGAGTGGGGCAGAATAAGGGCTATTAGGGACATGGCGGGGAAGTTGGCAGAGAAGGCAAGACCCGCAATGCCAGTTGAGATTGAAGGGTTGAAGGGACTTCCAAGGGCAGGAGATGATATCATTGTTGTGGAATCTGAGGAGCGAGCTAGAATGCTTAGTGCAGGGAGGAAAAAGAAATTTGAGAGAGATAGACTTAGGAAGATTAAAGCTGAGATGGATGAGAGGAACGAGGAAGAAATATTAAAAGCAAAAAAAGCAGAAGAGTCTGGAGACGAGCCAAAGGAGGAACCCAAGCGGGTGGAATTGCCAGTAATAGTAAAAGCAGATGTGCAGGGCACTGTCCAAGCTGTTACAGACGCATTAATGAATTTAAATAGTCCTCAGGTGTGCCACAAGATTATAATAGTTACAATATTTTTCGAATAATTACTTGTTGCTTTGTAGGTTTTCCATGCAATGTTATGTGCAGTAATCATCTTTTGACATTGTTCTTTTTTAAAACAAATATAAACATCATCATCCTTTGCTGAAATATGTCACACTCTAAACTCCTTTTTGGATGGCAATACCTTTACAAAATGGTGCATTTAGAGAGGTTTTTGTATTGTTTTATACGATTCTCTTCGTCCTAACTAATCTTGCCACTCTTGATATTTCTTCAATTATTTGCCAGGTCTTTGTGAATGTAGTGCATGTTGGTGTTGGGCCTTTATCTCAGTCTGATTTGGACATAGCACAAGCCTGTGGTGCTTGCATTATTGGATTTAATATAAAGACTCCGCCCACTTCCCTCAGTTTGGCTGCAACTCGAGCCAATATAAAGGTACTAACCACTCCTTTTCTGATTAAAGCCATTTCTTAAGTATGTTACTCTCACTTTTTAAATGATCAGAAGAGATGCACTTAGTCAAACAGTCTATAGGATTAGGATACTACTCTCTAATTTTGGGCGTGCACAATTGGTGTTGAACTTTTATTTACTTTAGCATGCAAAGCTTGAAATTGAGTTATTCTGTTTTTGATGGCCTAGATAATGCTGCATCGTGTTATATATCACCTTCTGGAGGACATTGGCAATTTTATAGTAGACAAAGCCCCTGGAACTTGTGAAACCAAGGTTGCTGGGGAAGCTGAGGTGCTTAGTATTTTTGAGCTCAAAGGAAGGAGCAAGACCAAGGGACCTGATGTGAAGATTGCAGGATGCCGAGTGATTGACGGTTTAATGAGCAAATCGGGAATCTTGAGGCTACTTAGGAGTGGGGAAGTCGTATTTGAAGGATCCTGCGAATCACTCAAGCGGGAGAAACAGGATGTGGACACGGTAAAGAAGGGGAATGACTGTGGACTGGTAATCCAAGATTACGATGATTTCCGAGTTGGAGACATGGTCCAATGCTTGGAGCAAGTTGTAAGGAAGCCCAAATTCATTTCGTCAGCGAGTGGTGCTGCTCGAATAGAGTGCTGATTATTTTCTTGCCAGTGATACGCTGAAGTATGACTTCAGAATTTTGATCGTCTACTATTGCATTCTGGCGACGAGAAGAAAACTCGTGGCATTACAAATTTACAATCCATAAAATCTGGATTGATATGGTATTCATCTACTCATCCAACTATATTCTTGAGCAGAAGTAGGTTAATTTTCGCAAGCATGCCGATTTTGGAAGAGCGTAGTGGATTCATTCATTACTAAGAATATCGTTACACTAATTAATCTGTTGTACTATTGAGGAACTGTTGATTAACGAAACAAGGATTGGGGAAAGTGAGAAATTTATTTACTTTCTGCCTTGTATCTATGTTTTTTAGCTGTGCATCTGTTGGTCTCGATTCAGAACAGGCGTCGGCATGAAATGGACACCTGATCCGGCCATCACACGCCGGAGGTAGAGATGTCTACGATCAGCAGGACCTTGATCAATCTGGCCATGTTTTTCAGCAACACTTTCTAAAGTAGAGAACAAGATTTACCAGCACTTTCGAAACTGGAGAACAAGATTTTTACCGACATGCGGGGGTTTGTCTTTAGTGATTTGAACTATTGGGTGGTTCGACATTTATCTATTAAATTGGCAGTTGAAAAAAATAGTATTTCTTCAATTCAATTTTGGCTGTCCATATTTCGTAATATTGAATATGGCTGTCCATTTTTTGTAATAGTAATTGGCCTATACTATTTGAAAACAAAGGGCAATTTGATTCCACCGCCTACTATCTCTAGATTTTTTTTTATTTTTATTTTTTATTAAACATTCATCGCTTTTTAAGTTTTGATTAGACTACATTTGGTGGTATTTCATTCTCCAACTATCCTTTCGTTCCTTTATCCCATATTTTACGTGGGTTAATTCTATGTATTATAAGACTAAATATTATGGATAATCATACAATTTAAATTTTTAAAAATTAGAGATATATACATAAGAAAACAATGAAAAAATGTACACGAACCCATGCCAAAAAAACACAAGGGTAGTTTTGATATAGTCGCCTCTTTTTTTAATTTGTTGGATTAAACATTTGTTGCTTTTAAGAATTTGATTAAATATTTTTCCTACAATTAAGGTGCCACTTATTTTATAAGTAACATCTTTTTAATGCCATATTACATGATTTGCCATTATGATGTACCTTTAATTAATTAATAATTATCATGTTAATATCCCAAATCTCCTAAAATGTAGTAGATTAGTTTTAAAAATCTTAACACATCAAACATGATCTAACTATGCTTCTAACGTGCATTTTATTCCTAACTCCACACCATACAAGTAACTAACGTGCTATCTTCTTCTACAACCATTAGCAATTTTTTCATTTCATTGCTTTCCTCGATCGGCCGATCAAACCCTCTTTTGTTCTCCCTTGTTGGCCATATTCATTTCCTTCATATTTCATTTTATGCACACCTCTTGATTTGAGTATCCATATCAAAGGGTATGCTTTTTTGTTTTAGCATACTTTTTACCATCTTTCCATCTTTTTCACATACCATGGTACATTTGGGAAATAGAATTTAGTGATACATTTTCTTTTAATGGATAATTTGGTATGTTTCAAACTGATATATTGGTACGTTTTAAGTTAGAATGGGTACCATTCAATTTAGCATCGGTACATTTCAAGTTGTTATTGAACTTTTCAAGGTGAAATGGGTACGTTTCAAGTTAGCATCGGTACATTTCAAGTTGTTATTGGTACGTTTCAAATTGATTTAATTTAAAATTCATATTTATATATGGGCATGTTTCAATTTAGCATTGGTACGTTTCAAGTTGTTATTGAACGTTTCAAGGTGAAATGGGTACATTTCAATTTAGCATCGGTACGTTTCAAGTTGTTATTGGTACATTTCAAATTGACTTGAATACGTTTCAAATTGATTTCAATTTAAAATTCACATTTATATATCTCATGCCGAATAGATAATATTGGTGATTTAAAATTCACTAAATCAGTCCAAAGACTCCAAACTCATCATTTTTATCAACAACTTTTATATTAAAATAATAATTTTATGATGTGAAAGAGCCAACAAAAGGGGTATAAACCCTGACACCAAAAAAAATTTCAAAATTCAAAGTTTATAGATAATATTGGTGATTTAGTTAATAGCCATTAATAATATCCCTAAAAAAAAGGTATAAATCTTGACAAGCCAAAAAAATTCCCGTTATCAACTAAAAGGATAAAGTGGGAAATCAACATATAGCATTTTTATTTTAAAAAATAAACTAATGACATGTTGACCCTAAAAAATTACAAAGCCTATGTGGCGCGCATTCTGAGTAACTAATGAGCTAACTACATCCTTTGATTGATGCGAGGCATGCCAACTCGTCGGCCGAGCCTGGCAGAGGAGTACAATTTGTTGATGTTGCATTGAGCGCGTTGCTGACTTCTCGAGCCTGAAGATAAGGCTGCTAGTTCTGCGAAGTTCACGAATCGTCGGCGCCGGATTCGGTCACAATGATTATATTCATGGGAGTATAAGCACGTCGAATCGACACCAGACTATATGGACACAAGTACTCAAAGGAGATGTATGTCTTGATGGTAAATGTGGTTCGACCGTCAGAATGCTGAACTCTGAAACTCACTTGTGAGTATCCAATCATAAAATCACTTGGCATTCAATGTGCCGAATGTCGTAACTCGTAACACCTTACTTCGCCAAGAAGGCTAATAAGATGACCTCTGCCAATAAGGATTCGGAAACCCTTCTCGACCGAGACTTGGATAGATAACCAGTTGGCTTTGACGCAGTGCTGTTTATCCAAACTGAAGATGCTCCTCGGTTGGCTAATTCTACAGCAACAGTACTGTTTATCCAAACTGAAGATGTTCGCCGATTGCCTTCATAGTGCTGTTTATCCAAACTGAAGATGTGTTGGCGGAAAAAGAAAATAAAAATTCTCAAGATGTTTGGGAGGTTTGTGCAGGGCAATTGTGTGTTGAATTTGAGGGGCATGAATGATGCACTCTGCTCTCTATTTATAGTAACAAATCCTTCTTAAGATCAAATTGAAACCATATTCGGATTAGGACTTCTTATTATGTTCCAACTTTATCTCGATCAATCATACTCCTATTAGGACTTTGAACTCACCCCCCATTTTTGAGGCTGTATTCATTGCCGGCCGAGAATCCATATTGCACTAGGCCCCCTTATCGTATTGGGATTTCTTTGACCCATCCACTCATCCAAACTATTCCTTCTGGCAATAGGACTCGACCACCTTTACTGAATGGCCTAAGACCATCAGGCAGCACATAGTATATTTGGAAAAGCTTTGGGCCAGACATAAACCTACACTCGGCCCAATAATATTATTTTGGGCCCAAACATTGCCCCCTCGCTTCTGAGGTCTTCGGCCTAGAATCCCCTAGCTGATTTTTGACCTTGAAGAAGCAAACCCTACAAGATAACTACGGGATAATGAAAAGCCTTACGCATCTTATCCATCGATCTCATTTATGAAGCACGATGGCACAATCCGAATTCCCCTGCACGTCTTGCCGTGTGTCAATCCCTTGGTTAACATGGCAGCTCTTAATCATGACCCTTAGAAACATGCGTCAACCGAAACGTCTCTTCCATATTAATGCATTAAATCTGCCGCAACACGCAATCGTGTGTCCTCAAACCACGAAAACCTCGATTCTCTCCCGGAGATTCCCTAGATATCCATAATGATTAGTGATTTCCCGATCGATTTCGCCCTGAAATTTAAAAATCAAACGCTTTAGAAAAACAAACGCTTGACCTTCTTCTCGAAATGCCTATAAATACCCGAATCCCTTCCATTTGCATTTTACACTTTCTGAAACCTTGAAACTCCTCCCGTCATTTCTGCCTTCATAACCCCAGAAAACCCAGAAATTCTCATCCCAGAAATCCTTCAAATTCTCCACAATGGCCTCCAACACCTTTATTTCCGAGCTCGCTGATGAATGCAACAAATGCAAAGGCTTAATCGATCGGAGCGCCATCAAAACTCTGCGCTTCGAGAGTGATCTAAGCACCACTCATAAAATCTTAGGGCCACTCTTCAAGGATGCAGTACCATCGTCCATCACCACACTCTTCAAGGCTCACTGCTTGACACCCTTGCTACAAGGGTTCGATTGGTCAAAATGAGACCTAACAAAACTCCAAGGAGCTTGGCCTACGACCAACGACAATTGGGCAGCCTGGGTCGTTCGAATGGAAAATTTCTTCGGTCAAGAATGGAAGGCTTTTGGTATTTATGATGTCATTATACTATCGACCATGGAACTGGTTATGGACAAGGAATTTCTTATGGCAACGTTAAGTCTCTGGTGCTCGGCCACCAACACCATGATCCTTCCGTTTGGCCCTCTTGGCCCCACCATCCTCGACGTTTCAGCTACTCTTGGGACTTCTTATTCTGGCATCCCAAAAGATGTCGCCCTCTTTGGATGCCCGTTAAATCTCTACCTCAAGGCGCTTTTCGACGAAGGAGCCGTCGAGACGGTCAAGAGCCTTCGAAAGAAGAGGTTCAGAAGTTATACAAGAACTTTTTCAACTACAACACCCTCATCCTCCACTTCACTGGCTGAGGAGAGGCAAGTCTAAATAAAGGAGAACACGAAGCCTTCCTATTTTACTGGTACAACAAATTTATTTGTTGTACCAAGTCAAACAAGTGCCTGGTCGAAAATATATCAGTGGCCGAAGCCCTGGCTAGTGGTCATAACCTGGCGCTTAGCTCAGCCGTTCTCGCCAATCTTCTTCGCTGCCTGGGCAAGACGACCATTGGCAAAATTGACCCAAACCAAAATGGTCATCTCTGGGTATTCCAACTCTGACTACAGGTCTATTTCGCCACACTTCTGCTAGAGATCTCCAACTTCCAACCCACTACCTCGCTCAGCCTTCAGGTGGCATCCCGGTCGGCGCTTCCTCACCAGGCCGAAGAAGTCTTCAAATATCTTTTCGGCCTAGATGTCCTCTCTGACGATGAGTTTTTAGTGTGTTGTCGTCAAGAGGACCCTTGTTCCATCAGGCTTCCAACATCAGCATGGAGTGAATTAGGGATCGATCGTGTTAACACGAGACCTTCCCCTCGGTTGTGACTTTCGCTGAGCGAGTTGGGAGGTCTACCACCCCCACTTCACTGCCCAATAACGTGGCTACCTCCTAGGTTGTCCAATACCTCTACTTACTTTCCGCTCCCTCCTAAGCTAAGAACGCCTTTCTGGCATTTCAGAGAGGGAGTGTAGAGATTCTGAAAAAGAGTTTCAGGAATAGTGCAAAACATACCGCCTCTGACCAACTCTTCTTGAATCTTTTGGCACTGACACATTCAGCGACTTGTGGGAAGAGTATACTTAAGCCTTTTTTGGGGTTTTGGTCGAAGACGTCGTCAACAAAATTTTCGGCGATCGACCTAAAAAAACCTTTGCCCCCAACCCAAAGAGCCGACCCGAGGTATACGGCTACCTTTACCTTTATTTCTCATTTTTACTATCACTAAACCCCACTAATTTAATCTCGTTTTCTCATATGGTCGAGTGTCGATGAAAGCGAACGTGATTGCCACGGTTGTGGCCAAGAAAAAATCTGTCATCTCTAAGAAAAACAAAGCCGCTGTGCACCCTCTGCAAAGCAAACGGCTTCGTCCGGAAATCGAGACGGTCGGCGAAGCTCCCTGACCCTCAAAACGCCTTAAGAAATTGGTAAAGAAGAGGGAACGAGAGATTCACGTGATCTCTAGCCACACTACTGGAATGACCGTTCCTAGTAACTCTCCTCCCGGCCCGGTCGTCCAAGCCCCAACGGAAAAAGGGCCAACACCAACCTGCCAAGCGGCCCGACCCATCCCTAGGGCTGTGGCTGATCCAGGGGCTGCTCTGCTGGTCGAAGAACCTCCAGTTCCGGGGCCAACAATTGCCCCCGTCCTGGAAAAAATGACCTCATCTGTCAGGACAAATTTCTCGAAAAACAATTGACAATCATCTTGGAAGAAGTATGATTATGTCACTAGTAACCTTCTTCATTTTATCAGATTCAAAAGTATTAACAACTTTTTATTTCAGGACGAGAAAAGAGACGAAATGTCGTCTGTGAATCGTCCCTCGACCAATCAAAACTCCTACCATCAATCCTTCAACGGTTGAGGTGGCCGACCCAGTCGACCCTCCTGCAGTGGATCGCGGGAAGAAACCACTTGTCGAGCCTTAAGCAACGTCAGAGACGCCGATCCTTCCGCAGGATCAAAACCTCGGCGTTCCTCCTTAAGAGGTCCCTTTGGCTTTTGTAAGGCTCGATACCTTTCTTTCGTCAATTTTACTATAACAAATATGAACCTAGAAGATATTAAATGTCAGGTGCCCAACTATTCATTTCACCGACAATTCTACACGCTGAATGGTGTTATCTATATTTCTTAGCCGTCTTAATGGCCGTCGAACGTGGATAACCTCTATTGGCTGCGTGAATTGAGAAACGGTCTTAAATACTGGGCTCGGCCATTGAGCTCTCTGGGTTCGAGCAATAAACCAGAAGACATGGCCGAAGTCTTCTCTCGATAGGTTTAAAACAAATTCCCTTTGCTATGTTTCTTATAATTTTCTTCCTATTTAAAATCCTTTCTTGTGCAACCTTCATGGGAGGTCGAGCTTGACGCTCTTCTTCAGAGCACCACTGGTATGGCTGGTTTTTCTACTACTTCGGCCGAGCTTGCGGAGACTGTGGCTGAATCCCATGCTTTTGTCAAACTGCAAGAACTTCTATCCATTTCTGCTTCTCAGGTCATTTAGTGCAAGGGCCTCGACTTTGTAGGGGAGTGCTTGAACGACCTTGTAAACGACAGTTTCTTGAGTACTGAAAATGTCGCCTATTTGTCTGATCTTCTAGAGCGGACCCGGCAACATTTTATCACTTTTGAACAAGCTCTCCAGGCCGATGATGACCTAAAGATGGAAAAGATTGCTCATGAAGCTAGTCAATCAGAGGTTAAGGCTGTAAAAGTGAAGAAGGCGCAGCTGACCAGTTTTGATCGCCAAATTTTTTAGCTTCAGCGTCAAATTGCCGAGCTTTAACAACAAAGGTCAGCTGTTACTTCAAAACTTGAGAGGGATTTCGAGACGAATAAGGCTCGACTGATGAATTTCGCAGCTGGCATCAAGTAGATCCAACAGCTCCAACTTAATAAGAAAACGAGGCAGGCCAATATCATACTGAGTGAAGTAAGGTGGCTGGAGTTAAAGGCCGCTCTTGAAACCTTTCTCCCTTCGACCCTTTAGAATTTTAGGAGCCTTTTATAAATGTACCTGTACGTCATTTTATAAATTTAATACAATGATCTTTATTCTTGCATCTCCCATGTGACTGGATAGTATTTCTTTAAAAAATTCCCATTGATTGGTAGTTTGTGAATCAAGTCGGTTCGATCTTCGAGATGGTAAGCCCCCTTACCGAGGACTTTATGGACTACGAATGGCCCCTCCCAATTCGATGACCACTTGCCGAATCTGGAGTCTTTAGTTCCTACGGGCAACACAGTTATGTCGAAGAATCAATGGCTATCCTTGACCAACAAGATAAAATTTTGAGGAACAAAGTTATTTTGTTGGTGAAGGTGCTTTGGAGGAACCACGCTGTGGAGGAAGTGACGTGGGAAATGGAGGATTTGATGAGGAATCAGTATCCGTTTGGTTAAGTTTGTAATTTGGGGGATGAAATTTTTATAAGGAGGGTAGATTGTTACACCCCATCCCCAATTATATGTATAATTTCGTATTTTTCCCAAAAGTTTAATGGAATTATCAATTTGGTCCCTAGTTCATTACCCAATCTAGATCTAAAAGTGGGATTTCCTCTCCATTCACAAGATGCCACGTGGTATTACCCCAACTCTCCCCATCTCTCTCTTTTCCTCCCTTCCCCCGAGACCTTCTTAGATTTTCGATTCTCTCTCAATTCTCTTCTTTCTCTTTCTCTCTCTCTCTCTCTCTCAACCCTCACTCACCCTCCTCGATCTCACACCCACGCACACCCTTCGTGGTACCCCGGCAACGGCGTAGTGTCACCATCACCCTCGTTGACTCTCTTTCTCTCTCCTTCGTCATTGTGAGGCTTCTCGTCCCTCCGATTTGGGTAAGCCTCGAGACACTTGGAAACTTTTCATTTTCGTCCTTATGGCTTAATTCTAACCTAGAATATGCTTGTGGATTGTTGTTTTAGCATTGAAATAACTTGGGAGGGAAAAACCCAGCTTCGACGAGCCCCGCGTCCTTTGTGTCCCCTCGAGACCAGGCCTTGGGCTGGCTCACCCAAACCCAACCAAACCAGGCCCCGTTAGGCCGTGTTTAGGGCTCAAGCCTTAGGCATTCTATTCGTTTGACCCAAAAGCCCAACCCGTTCGATTTTTAATTTTATTTATTTTATTATTCTTTTCTAAACCCAAATGGACTGGGCTGGGCCTTTAAGCCCAAGCCCTTAGTTGTTTAGCCCCGGGCTTTAGGCCTGTTCATCCTTAACCTAAAACCCTAGTGAGCCTAGGCCTTCGGGCCTTAAGACCAAGCCCAATGGCTAAGCCCAGATCCACCGGACCCAAACCCTTGACCCAGTCCAACTCTAAACTGGCTTAACCCGGTTGACTTTGATTGACCCGACCCAGACTCGTTGACCTTTCGGTCAACATTGATCGTTGACTTTGACCGATTAACAGTCAACATTGACTTTGATCGTTGACTTTTTGGGTTTTTGTCCGGTACCCCTCCTAAGCTAATTTCGACGTCCTGAACTCGTTTCCAACGTTTGTTTTAGTAGAGTTTGACTAAATGTACCCTTTATGTGCTTAGGTGCAATTAATATTGGCGTTTCTGTTATTCCTTTTGGCACGACTTTGCACCAAAGGTGTACTGTGAACATGTTTCGAACACCTCTTTATAGTATAGATGATGTATGCCTTTATACTATGAGGTTGCCTTTCAAATATATGTATGTTCAATGGTTTTGTACTTACCTAGTGGTCCCTATTCCACCACAGGGCGAGGGATAGATTCCATCACAGACAAGGTTACGGTTTTGGCATAGGGCCTGAAGAAATAATCTCTAGCTACGGGCTGAGAGACACGGGAAGCTGGCACGGGGCCTGGAGTGAGATTGGACATTCACTAGCGATTACTATATATACGAGATATGTTTTGAGACATTGCACGGCAGGCTAGGTTTCAGAAAACCTATTTTATTTATCATACTATATGTGTTTCCATAAAACCTGGGGGTTAGTATGTTGATAGTTGTTTTATTATATATATATATATATATATATCAACTTGGTCCACTCATGTTTGTTTTGCGCCCCCTTCAGGACATAGGAATGAGGAACACGATCTGAATTACGAGGCATTCCCCTACCAGTGATATCGTGCTATATTCTCTGCTTCGGCATCTATTGTAATAAAACTTCTCTATCTTAAATTTTCCGCTTGTACTCTGTATTAGACGTATACTCCAAACATGTCATGCATTATCTTAATATTTCATTATTGGCAGTTGAACTTCAGTTTTGTGTTATACGTTCCTATTGCATGAACGATCCCAATTTATATGCATGTTTCACATGTTCTCAGCATTTGCATTAATTAAACGGCTTTCCTCACCTCTCGGGTGTCGGCCAGCACGTGCCCATCCAGATGTCCCGAGGAAATCGGGATCGGAGTGTGTCACCCACAACCTCTTTGCTTGTCAGAAAATATGGGAATTTATGAATGCAGCAAATAATTCTGCATTGTTTAATTGGAAAGTTTTATTGATACTCACAATCTTATGAAGACACTCCACACTTTCATTTCTACACTTCAACTTTCTCTTTTACCCCTACTTGGATTAAGAAATGCTAAGGAGACTCTCAAAGTGGAACTTTCTATTGACTCTCTGCCACCTCACGTTTTTGGCACAATTCTCATACTAACTTTACAAAATATTGTGCCAAAAACGTGAGGTGGCGGGAAGTCCATGGAGAGTCCTTGTTTTGAATTAGTATGAGTAATGGGGAGTATGTTGTTGATGCTGATTTGTAGTGTTTTATCCATGATATTTAGTAACGGGAAGTACGCTATTGCTCATATTGTGACGTCATATATGCTTTTCGTTGGGACGTTCTTGGTTTAGAGTTCTTATTTAATATTCTTGCTGAAGATATAAACGATTCTATTCGAATCTACTAAAAGTTATCCTCTCACAAAATAAATAAATAAATAACAATAACAATAACAAAATGAGAAATGTTAAGGAGTTGGGACTCTCCATAGACTCTCCGCCACTTCATTATTTTGGCACAATATTTTATAATGTTGACTTGAGAATTTTTCCAAAAAGATGAAGTGACGAAAACTATGGAGAATCCCATTTTTAAGAGAGTCGCGTTAGCATTTCTTGCTAAACACACCTTAGTCCTTCCATTTGACTAAAAAACCCAGAATAGGTGATGTCACGTTTTAGGATCATAGCAGCCAAGAAACAAGTATATTATATTAGTCAATCCCAGTTGAATAAAAAATAACAGATTGAAATCTTCGTTTACATTTGTATGCACTTGCTGGTGGTAGCTGAAGCAGCAAGTATGTTAATGAGAGATCTGAGAGAGTTCAGGTGAATGGTGAGCAGCTCAAGGTGAATCGAAGGGCCGACCTTGATACTTGAGGATGATGTGTGATGCACTTGTAAAGCATTGAAGCCTCCCTCCCAGACCTAGAAACTTAGAGAAGAAAGTTATATACCAGGAGGTAGGAAGGCTGATTAATTTGCTAGTGAGTTTGAGAGCACTGAGATTTTCATGTAAGTGAGCTACACAACACTACTACTGCAATCATTTTATAATTGTGTGTGTTTTCATGCTCTAGCTTTACACATATGTTTTGTTTTTTCTTCTGCAGCAACCAATTTTCACTTTTTCAGGCAATTTCTTTAAATTCTTGATGCGGTCTTTTTGTTTGGACGATAGATAAGTGATAGATAAGGTTACAACTGAAAGGGAGAAAACATGATTACGTGATTCAAGTCATAGAACATTATAGCAGCACCTTAGGGGATGGCATAGCCTTAAATAATAGGGGCGAGGTCCAAATGAAAAAAGGCCTACGGTGGATACGTAGGCACGTAGAGACGAGGAAAGACGTAGTAAGCGACGAAATGCTTCGGGAAGTTGAAAATAAGCGTAGATTTGGAAATTCCTGGGTGAGCCAGACTACACATAAGTACCCGGACTGGCTGACTAGCAACCTACTCCTCATAGAAATTGGAAGGAGCCAGAATCCCCCTCCTTCAATCCCCCTACGCACCCGAAACAATAGAACCCTAATTACTAAGATTCTAGATGCATTTAGGTACAATAGAACTTGTCAGATTACATTTACAGATGTTCCCTAAATTTTGTGTTTGGTAAAATATTACCTCAGTTACTCAAGTGGCCCTTTACCACAGTAGTGGAAAAATGTTGAGCCCTTGCATGACGGCATGGGTTCAAATCCTGTCAGTAGCTAATCTAACAATATCTACCGTTTGGCCAAAAAGAAAAAAAAAAAACCTTGTTACTGAACAACATGAATGAATATCAGTTTCATTTTTGTGCTTTTATCTTCTACAACGTCTGCTTAAGCCTTAAACCATGGTTTTAAGATGCAGCTTCTTTCCTCCTCTCAAATTCTTTTTTTCCTTTGTAATTGTGCAGATTTTTCTATTCAGAGAGACACCATGGCAGAGGTTTTCTGGACCTTCTTCTGCAACAGTTCCGATTGTTCGACTGAGTCTGGAGCTGATTGCACTTCGGGTTTTTTATCCGTTATCGATCCAGATTCATGCATCAACAATATTTTGGTCATTGCAGTTGACATCTTGCTTCTGTTTATATTGTTATGTTCTTCATATATAGATTGTCATCAAATAAAATAGCACCATCTCAGTCTCACACCATCTCTGCATTGTCAATTGTCTCAGCCAGCCTTAATTCCGGTTTGGCTTTTGCCTGCTTGGGGTTTGGGATATGGACAATCGTCGACAAAGTAAATACCGATCAGTCTGTTTTACCTCTCCATGGATGGCTAATTTTGTTCTTTCAAGGGTTCACATGGTTCCTTCTGAGTTTAACCATAACCCTGAAATAACCACTCTCTCCACAAATTGTCATCACGAAATTTGTTTCGATTCTTGCCTTCTTGTTAGCTGCTTTTTTTTTGCAGTTCATCGATTTGGGAAGCTGTTGTGGATGAGGCAGTGTCATTTCAGATTGTTGTAAACATTTTATATTTCCCCGGATCGATTCTCTTTCTCTTTAGTGCATTTCAAGGAAGCAGTAATGTAAAACTTGATACAGAAATCCATCATGATGCTTTCTACACGCCTTTGCAAGGGGATGAATCGGATGTCAGAGGTGAAATCAGTTCAAATGACAATGTAACCCCTTTTGCAAAAGCAGGGTTATTCAGTACATTGTCATTTTGGTGGCTGAATCCACTGATCAAGAAAGGCAAGAAAAAGCTTCTTGAGAATGAAGATATTCCACAACTGCGAGAGGCTGATCGAGCAAGAACGTGCTACTCAATATTTATGGAGCAACTGGACAAAAGGACGAAGCAGAGTTGCTCATCAGATAACTCTTCTATTTTGTCCATAATTTTTTTATGCCAGAGGAAAGCTATTTTGATAACAGGGTTCTTTGCATTGATCAAGGTTCTAACCCTGACTAGCGGCCCACTGTTTCTCATGGCCTTCATTGACGTTGCTGAAGGCAATGCAGCTTTTAAATATGAGGGTTATGCACTCACTCTAGGTCTCTTCATCTCAAAAATCTTGGAGTCACTATCAGAGAGGCAATGGAACTTTAGAACAAGGTTGATCGGGCTCCAAGTAAGATCAGTGGTCTCTGCTGCAATATATCAGAAGCAACTAAGACTCTCAAATTCTGCCAAGATGACTCACTCTCCTGGTGAGATAGTGAATCATGTAGCGGTGGATGCTTACAAAGTTGGTGAATTTCCATACTGGTTTCATCAGATATGGTCCACAAGCCTTCAGATGTGTCTTGCATTACTTATTGTTTACTTCTGTGTCGGGCTGGCAATTGTTGCAGCCCTCATTGTACTTATATTGACTATGGTGGCAAGCTTTCCGTTGGCAAAGTTGCAGCACAAGTACCAAACAAAGCTCATGGCAGCACAAAATAGGAGGCTGAAGACCAGTACCGAAGCGCTTTCAAATATGAAGATCTTGAAGCTGTATTCTTGGGAGGCAAATTTCAAGAATGTTATTGAAGGGTTAAGAAGAGAAGAATTGAAATGGTTAGCTCAAGTGATGTTTCAAAAGGGGTATTATAATGTTCTATTCTGGGCATCTCCTCTTTTGGTCACCACAGTTACTTTTTGGACATGCTACTTCCTCAGATATACACTTTCTTCAAGTAATGTTTTCACACTTCTGGCAACATTGCGGATTGTTCAGGAGCCAATTAGGCTGTTCCCAGATGTTTTTGGAGCATTTATTGAAGCAAAAGTTTCAATATCTCTGATTGTAAAGTTCCTTGATGAACCAGAGTTGGAGAACAGACATATGAAAGATAGCAGTGGCAAAGAGGTTGAGCGTTCCATTTTATGTAGATGTTCAGAAATTTCATGGTATACTGGTGCTACAAAGGCTACATTAAGGAACATAAATTTGGTGGTGAAACAGGGGGAAAAAGTAGCAAT
The DNA here is from genome assembly GCF_041283825.1 of Pyrus communis. NCBI lineage: Eukaryota > Viridiplantae > Streptophyta > Magnoliopsida > Rosales > Rosaceae > Pyrus > Pyrus communis. The sequence goes on from NC_142570.1 coordinate 9,177,400, forward strand.
TTGTGGAGAGGTTGGCTCTGGTAAATCAACCCTGTTAGCTGCAATTCTCGGAGAAGTTCCACGCATTGGTGGTGTTGTAAGTAACCAAATCACTTGGGAGTAATTATTCTTCCAATTATTATAGACAGGAAGCCTTACTTAGATATTCTGACTGCCTATTTTTACAGGTTCAAGTATACGGGAAAATAGCATATGTTTCTCAGTCTGCATGGATCCAAACCGGAACTATACAAGAAAATATTCTGTTTGGTTCTGCCATGGACAATGTTAGATACCAAGAAACAGTTAGCAAGTGTTCTTTAGTGAAGGACCTTGAGATGCTTCCATTCCGCGATCTCACTCAGATAGGAGAAAGAGGTGTCAATCTAAGTGGTGGGCAGAAGCAGCGCATTCAACTTGCACGTGCACTCTATCAAAATGCTGATGTCTACCTCTTGGATGACCCTTTCAGTGCAGTTGATGCCCATACAGCGACAAGTCTATTCAATGTAGCACTTCTTTTTGTGCCTCACTCTAATAATGAATGACGATATTGTCTTTCTTTTTTTTCAAATTTCTCCAGTGAAAGCTAATGCGACTGTTTTCCAGGAATATGTCATGGGAGCTCTAGCGGAGAAGACAGTTTTGCTTGTGACACACCAAGTCGACTTCCTTCCAGCTTTTAATTCGATATTGGTATTTAAGAACATTTTTACATGGGTTTACTGATACCATTCTTCTTAATCCGTTCGACAATCAACTAGGTAAGTCCCATATGTAACATAATTTTCTTCACAGTTGATGAGTTCAGGGAAAATTTTAAGAGCAGCTCCATATGAAGAGTTGCTGGCTTCTTGTCCAGAGTTCCAAGACCTCATTAATGCACACAATGACACTGCTGGTTCTAGAAGCCAAGTTGAATATGCTTCTACCGGAAAACATAAATTACCTAGGGAGGAGATTGAGAAATTTACCACCGAATTACCATATGAAGAATCTTCAGGAGATCAATTGATTAAGCAAGAAGAGAGAGAAACAGGAGATACTGGTTTCCAGCCATACATCCAGTATTTGAAGCCGAGCAGGGGATTTTTCCATTTCTCCATGGCCATTGGTTTCCACTCCATTTTCATACTTGGGTAACTAGCTCAAGTTTTTTGGTTGGCTTTAAAGCTGCAGGATTATAGCCTGTCAACAGCAAAACTCTTCGCTGTTTATTCTGTGATCATGTGTCTAATGATACTCGCTTTGGTCATTCGAACTTTCTGTGTGGTCTACTTGGGATGTGGGGCATCAAACTCCATTTTTCAAACCCTGCTGAACTCTCTTTTCCGAGCACCAATGTTGTTTTATGACTCGACACCTTTGGGCAGGATACTTAGTCGAGTAAGACTTACAGAGTACGAAAAGCTGTTTTTAAAAGATATTCTTTTAAGGAAGCTATTGGAACTAACATTAACATTTGCATCGACTCTTTTGTTTAGGTATCCACTGATATGAATATCATTGATCTTGAAGTACCTTTCAAGCTGATTATTGCTATTTCAGGAATTCTGAACACATATAGCATATTTTTAGTATTGGTTTTCCGTACTTGGCCCGTTGTGTTTCTGATTATTCCCACAATTTATATTACAATATTTTTACAGGTATTGCACTATGAGAAACATTCTTGTCTCGTTCTTTAATGATTTCCTTACATGCTTGTTTGGCTCTAAGCATAAAATATTCTATTTGATTTTCCCTTCTACAAACAGAATTACTACTTTGCTTCGGCCAAAGAATTGATGCGAATGAATGGCACAACTAAGTCTGCCCTTGCAAGCCACCTTGCTGAATCTATCGCTGGAGCCTTGACAATCCGAGCTTTTGGACAGGAGGATCGGTTCTTGTCAAAAAATTTGAAACTTATTGATGCAAATGCTGCTACTGACTTCAATGGATTTTCTGCAAATGAGTGGTTGATAGGAAGGCTTGAGCTGGTTTGCGCTATCATTCTTTCAGCCTCAGCACTTGCCATTACTTTGATTCAGTTCGACACTTCTTCCTCTGGTTAGTAAACACTAGCATTCACCATCATATTTTCCTCAAAACTTTAAATAATTCAGTTTACCATCTGTGGTGCATCGTTTACATTTCAAGTGTCGTGCCCCTAATTAAACCATTCTGCTTAATCTTTTTACAGGATTTGTTGGCATGGTACTATCCTATGGTCTTTCATTGAATGTATTGGTCTTAATTGCTGTCCAATTTCAGTGCATGCTTGCAAATTCAATCATATCTGTTGAAAGGGTGGAACAATACATGCATATTCCTAGTGAAGCTCCGGAAGTAATAGAAGAGAACCGACCTATGCGCAATTGGCCTACTGTTGGCAAGGTAGAAATACACGATCTAAAGGTTAGTGCTACAGAAAATTTACAAAAGAGTATAACTCTAACAATGCCCGGAACTTGTGTATGATATCTAATGAAACTTATGCAGGTAAGATATAGGCCAAGTGCTCCGCTAGTTCTTCATGGGATAAATTGCACAATTGAAGGAGGCGACAAAATTGGTATTGTTGGCCGGACTGGAAGTGGGAAGACTACTCTTATTAGCATTTTGTTTCGTCTGGTAGAGCCTACAGAAGGAAAGGTCATAGTGGATGACTGACATTTGCACAATTGGACTTCATGATTTAAGATCATGTTTTGGGATCATACCACAAGATCCGACTCTGTTCAGTGGATCTGTGAGATTCAATTTAGACCCCTTATCAGAGTATACCGATCATCAAATATGGGAAGTAAGGTTTTTGCCATGAAATTAGCGTTTCAAAACAACCATTTGACATTGAAGATATGTCAACATTGAGTATTTAGCAAGATGTAAACACAGCTTTACACTATGACCTTTTTTTGTTAACTTAATTTATCTTCCATCAATGTGTAAAAGGTTCTTGAGAAATGTCAGTTGCGAGAGGCCGTTCAAGAAAAGGAAGACGGCCTTGATTCTTCAGGTAATAAACTCAGTCTGTCTCAGAGGAGTGCTTTTTGGTGTCAGTGAAACATCATTGTTATCTGAAATTGTCTATAAATCAAGGGGTAATTAAAAACTTGAACAGCAGTTGTACAAGATGGAACAAACTGGAGCATGGGACAACGACAACTATTCTGTTTGGGACGTGCTTTGTTGAAGAGGAGCCGAATACTGGTGCTCGATGAAGCCACTGCATAAATGGACAATACAACAGACGCTATTCTGCAGAAAACTATTAGAACAGAATTTGCATACTGCACTGTAATAACCGTGGCTCATAGGATACCAACCGTGATGGACTGTACAAAAGTGCTTGCTATTAGTGATGGTTTGCTTTTGCTACAAATCTCTTATTTATGTTGTTTTAGTTGTTAATTAATTGGCGAAATGCACAATGACAGGGAGAGTGGTGGAGTATGATGAGCCAAAGAAGCTGATGAGGAATGAGGGCTCACTATTTGGGCAGCTAGTCAAGGAATATTGGTCTCGTGCTGGTGCTGCTAATGCCGGCATCCACTCAGAAGATAGAATCAATTAAACTGAAAAATCATTTTTCATTAGCATCATGCCATTGTTGGATTTTTGGATTGCCGAGCCGCCCCACTTTAACAACACCGACATTATCCCCAACTTTATCACATGCCTAATCCGTCAGGTGTAGGGTTTTACCACAAAAGGCTTTAGTATTAGTTAGAGTAGATTAATCTTATTTAAACTCATTGTGGGACTTTATCCCCACCGATGTGGGATTCTTAACACTCACCCCCATGTGTAACCTCATTTAGTGGTTCACACATAGAGATCCACATCAGTAATTCAAACTCAGAGGTCGGCTCACATTGGACCCACTTGTTTTCAATGGAACTCAGCAGTCATCTCTATATTAAGAGTTCAAACTTGTTTCCTTATGGGTGACAAGCTTGTTGGCTTGCACACAAGCTCATTGGCTTGCACGGGCCTGAACCTTGGCTCTAATATCATGTTGGATTTTTGGATCTCCGAGCTCGCCTCACTCTAACGACACCAATACTGTCCTCAAATTTACCACTTGCCTAATACGTCAGGTATGGGGTTTTACCACAAAAGGCCTTGATATTAGTTAAAGTAGGGTAATCCTATTTAAAACCATTGTGGGACTTTATCCCCACTGATGTGGGATTCTTAACATAAAATGTTGGGAATGCTTAATTACTTTAAAGAGTAAGGAGGAGAGTGAAAGGGTGATGCCATCCAACTAGAGCCAACAAAAAATTATGGGCTCCTACTGAAACACTTTCCACCCCTCAAAAGGCAACCTGCTTTCAATACTAGTTGTTACGTTACACTGCCATTTAAGGTTGAAGCTTCAATATTCTGAAAGGGTTACAATCTAAACTCTAAATCCTAATGTATTAGGTGTTGAGATTTTTTTTTCTTTTTTTTTTTGTTTTTTATTTTGAAGAAACAAATATCTACACTAGAGGGGTGGGGAGTGAGCTAAGCCCTACAATGAGCTTGCTATAATAATATGGTTCAATTTTGCTGTTGACAAGAATCGAACCTAAGATATCTCACTTACAAGTGAAGAGAAATATCATTAGACTGTAGTACTAAGCGATTTTTGGACCAAATGATGATATTGTGTTGTTTCTTTATATCGTGAGAAGAGTCCAACTATATTTTTTAGCAGACTTAGGTTTATTTTCTTAACCTTGCCGATTTTGGAAGATCATAGTGGATTAATTCATTAAGAAAATTGCATACGAATTGTTCTGGTCTATTGAGGAACTGCTGATAAATGAAACAAAAGATTGGGAAAAGTGAGTAGTTTATTTAATTATCCGCTCATTATAATAACACTTGACTCTTTACATGTAAGGGGTCATTCCTGATGACTCAGGGAAGCCTATAGAAAAAGTGATGAATTAGGAATAGGAATCGTAGCTCAGGGACTCGAGCGGAACTAGAACAGAGCAAAGTATTTGCTGGAAGATTTTAATCAACATTTAAAGTCTAACTGGCAGGCCATTTTGTACAGTACTTATACAAGGCTTACAATATTAAGACTTCTAGTTTCTATGGGACTCTAACACTCTCCAACAGTAACTTGAAAATTTCTAAGCGACAACTTAATTAAGCCTTCTACCTTTAATGTGCATGAGCTGGCATTTAATGGCCTTTGTCTGCTCCATCAATTCTATGGGGATTTTCACCGCGCTGATGAAAGTTGAGGTTCTACTATAAAATTAATTGGTAATAAGGAGTAGTCCAATTACTTATAGAGCATGCAACGTCCCTTGTTTTTCCAATATGGAATTCGTACTCTCAACACGTACAAACTTTGTAATTTCAACCGTTCATTCTCCTCATCATGTAAAGATCACATTTGGAAAAATTCATTTAATTTGGATACAGTTTACCCTTCCATATGTGTTGAACTAATCAATGGTCATGGTAACCATTAATATCCTCATGATTAACCGTGAACTTGTTTGATTTATATAAATGACTAAACAGTCTTTATTAGATTATTATAAAAAAAATGAATGGTTCAGATTAAAACATTTTATGGGAAAATGAATGATACCACATCGTCATGTAAGGAATAACGGAAAGAGTTAAGCAGTGTCCATCAAAACAGGTCATGGCACGAAATGGATACGCAATCCGGCCATGCCCGAAAGGGTTTATTGCCGACGCAGTTAGCAGAGACTTGATCAATGTGGCTCCATGTGTTTAAAACAGACTCAGCATTCAGTACACTCTGTAAACTAGCAATATGCCAGTATCTAATAACTATTGTTAAAACTAGATAAAAACAGTACTATGAAAACTGGTCACAAGTTTGAGCTAGGAACATGATATTTCACCAGCTCTGCCTAGGCGGGAGCACCACTTTTTAACTGGAAATAAAGAAGAAAGTAGTAAAGCCCCAGAAGGTTGCTACTAGTAATGTTGTTGCTGTCTTCTGAAAGTTCACTGCCACTCTCTGGGAGTAGAACTGTAGAAGCACTCTTCCGTCGTTGCTACCATAATCGTCGCAAAAGGCTTCGCAACCCAACTTTGTGGCCGATGAAAGTAGTTTCCCTTCTCCAAGTAATTAAGCACAGTTTCTTAAAAACTTTTTCATGTCTACTTCCCTACAGGGCACATTTATTTTTAGAACCAAAAATGCAAAAAAATGCTGTTTTGTTAGATGACCCACATGAAGAAATATGCAACATCCACTGCTTCTTAACAGCCAACAAATGTTAAAGTTCTTATCAGCCAACAAATGTGTTGAAGGTGTGTTGCCTACGTTCACATCTCTTGGCCTTAACAGAAAAGATATAGTTTTCCTATATAAAGGCTTATTAGTTCACAAATATGCTTATAGAAAAGAGAAGAAAGTATGCAATCTCTTGTTTTCCATTGCTTTGTAATTTTAGTTTAATAATGAGAGAGACTACTGCTACTGCCCCAAGGACGTAGGCATGCACACTTGACGAACCTTGTAAATATTTTGTCTTATTTACTTTATGTTCTACTGCACACATACCGTCGATTTCACAATAAATTTTTTATTTTCAATTAATTTCAATTTTTCAAAAGGAAGTTAAAAGATTTTGAATAAAATTTTGGTAGAACAAGTCTCAAGTCCAACTCATAAATACAATGATGATATTATTTGTGATAAATTCGACACCTAATTGTGATTTTGCAGTTGCGCGGCTTTGCCGTGTTCATTGTAAAAATATCTATATAAACAGCAAATCACTTGTTAATAAGCAGAAAATGTTTTCACCTTTCTGCCTAACAGATCAAGAGTCCTTTTTGCATTTGTGTTTACAATTATATGCGGCTGGTTGTAGAAGAAATTAAAAATTTTAACGAATGCCACATTCAAAGCAGGGCATATATGTAATTGTAAGAAGATGCATGAGCTGCTCTCACTGATCTTCTAGGTTCAAGGTGAATCAAGGGCTGATATGTCCTTGACTTTCTAAAGGATTTGATGCCACCCATGCATAACTTGACGAGCAAGTTATACACTAGCAAAAGCTCTCCAGCAACATATGAGGAGTAATTCAATTACTTATGAGCACGTGTAAGGTTCTTCCTTTCCTTTATGTGGGATTCCACTCTCAACACATCTCCTCACGTGTGATGAATTTTCATACCTAACATGTGGACAACACAAATTGATGATATAGAACGCGTGTGGTCGTTGAGCTTCACACATGTAGCTGTTGCTAATTTTGTCAAATGTCCAATATGGCATGATACTTTAGAGAGTAGTGCTTGCTGGTTTATTAAACACATGACAATAAATTGAATACATTTCTGGTAAGGGAACATGATTTTCCGTATCTGTTTTTTTTGCATGGCTGACATTTTTTTTTTGTTATACTGCCAGGGTTAGTTGTTGCTCTTTGTTGAGAGTGAATCTCACTTAGAGAAATGAGGGATCTTGCATGTACTTATAAGTAATTGGGCTACTCCCAATAGTGCCAATTGGTTTTATAGTGGAACTTCAACTTTCTTTATGGTGTTAGAGAAGGTTGTCCCATATGTGAAGCCCAATGACCAAATGTGCTCCACGTCACCTAATTTGTGTTGTCCACATATTAGACTTGAAAATTCACCACATTTAAGAATATGTGTTGAGAGTATGTCCCACATCGAGGAAAAAAAAGACCTTGCATGTGCTTATAAGTAATGAGCTACTCCCCTTATTGCCAATTGGGTTTATGATGAAATCTCAACATTCTTCATAATATCAGAGTATGTTGTCTCACATGTAAAGCCCAACGGCCACACGCGCTCCATGTCACTCAATTTGTATTGTCCACGTGTTATTTGCCCCGCATGAGGGATGTGTTGAGAGTTGAATCCCACATAACGGAAATGAGAGACCTTGCATGTACTTATAAGTAACTAGCCTACTCCCCATTTTGACAATTAGTTATCTTTATATATATAGCCAACAACCCCTTTTGGAGTCACAAGCTTCATCAAAAAAATTTGGACAAAAATGCCCCCAAAACAAAAAATTGCAAAAGCAATCCAAAATAATACATCAAATAATGCAGGGGTATTTTTGTCATTTTAACAATATTTTTTTAATGATTAATTCTTTTTGTACAGTTTTTTTTTAATTAGTACCTCATAATAAGCTAGCAATAATGTGATTCAATAAGTTGTTCATTAAATATTATTTTCTCTATTTTTAAACACGTTCAAAACATCTTAAGAAGCGTGTAATGCCGGTTATAAAAAAAAGGTATTTCTCACGCACATAATAATGTGATTAAATTAGTTGTCAAATGATTGTTTATTTTTTGTTTTTTTTTGAACAAACGATATTATCTACACTAAAAAGGAGGAGGGTGGGCTTAACTTCACAATGAGATAGCAATAATGTGATTCAATCAGTTGTTTATTAAATATTATTTTCTATATTTTTAATGTAAATTCAATATAATGTAGATGGAAATTGAAAGACTGATTTTATTATATAAATTCAGCTGCTTTGATTGGTTTGTGAGGGGTTTTTTCTAGCATGATCTAAGATTATTCATTTACTTCAAATATTTGATTTTCTTTTTGTCAATTCAGGCATATAAATACATTTAAAACGTATAAGTCGTGCGTAAGAGCGTGCATGAAGGCTAGTATGGTAGAACTTCAATTTCATCCATGCTGCACCCAAAAGCTTAAGCTATTATGAAATGGGCAAACAACGCATAGCAGCCCATGTATGCTTTTTTGTATGAATCCAAGGAGCTCACATTGGATTTCCAATGCTAGAAAGGTTTATTACACGAGATGTAAATTATTCTCCACTATGTTGGAAGAGATTTTTAATTCAAATTTTGTGAGCAACTAGCAAGGGTGTTTGAAATTGCTTACAAAATGAGTTTTCATAGCACACAATAAGTAGAAGAAAATTCATTTCTATGCAATAGATAATGAAACAAACAATTCAATCAAAGATGTTGAATATCAATCTCCACGACAACAATCAACATAAATAATCGGTGTCGTTGTAGACCGTATTAAACGAAACGAAGAACGTTGTCTTACACAGTTACACGCGTGGCAGCTCATTTCAAATCTCTTATATGTGTATCCTGCAAAACATCATGCAAATAATAAAAAACAATCCTCACAGATGACAACAACAAAATAATCATAAGGAGACAGACTTGTACCATGAGGACAATGTCTCACATCGTTGAGAGATCAAACCATGCAAGAGCTTATAAGAGGTTGGGCTGCTCCCCATATTACCAATTGGTTTTATGGTGGAACCTCAATTTTCTTCATAGTATTAGAGCAAGTTGTCCCATGTGTGAAGCCCAACGGCCATACGTGCTCCATGTCACCCCGATTGTGTTGTCCACGTGTGGCGAGATGAGGGGGCGTGTGAGAATAAGAGGAGAAGGTTCCACATTAGTGAGGAATCAAACTATGCAAGGGCTTATAAGACGTTGGGCTACTCCCCCATATTGCTAATTGTTTGGGACGTGCTTTACTGAAGAGGAGCCGGATACTAGTCCTCGATGAAGCCACTGCGTCAATGGACAATGCAACAGACTCTATGATGCAGAAAACTATAAGAACAGAATTTGCAGACTGCACTGTAATAACCGTGGCTCATGGGATACCGACTGTGATGGATTGCACTAAAGTGCTTGTTATTAGTGATGGTAAGCATTGCATTGTGTTACAAATCTCATATTCATGTTGTTTTAGTTGTTAATTACTTACAGAAATTTAAAATGACTGGGAGATTAGTAGAGTATGATGAGCCATTGAAGCTGATGAAGACCGAGAGCTCATTTTTTGGACAGCTAGTCAAGGCAAGGAATACTGGTCTCGCGCTGCCAATACTGGCATCCACTCAGACGAATGATAAGGAAAGGCATTCGATGTGTAAAAAGCTCCGAAGAAAGTTTAGTAAGCAAGGTAAAATTGGGGTGTGATATTCTTGTTTTTGTATTAAAGCTCTGCCTGGTTTGCACCATTCGAATTTCTGCTTTGAATTTTTAATATATAGTTATACTACAAAAATATTCCGAAGTTTGAAATTCTGAGGAAGTATCCTGTTATGTATGTTTTTATGAATCAAGGAGCTGAGATTGGAAAAGTATCTGTTTGCAGCATTTATATAGTTTCTTGCGGTTTAAGAAACCAATTAGACAATGAAACCTAGGATTATATACGAACAACAAAACTTTATAACTCTAGTTCCTAATGTTCAAATATGGAAACTCAAAACGAATCATTGAAGGCTTCACTGTTTTAGCATTGAGGGTTTCGAAATTCGAATGCTAGTTATTTTGCTTGTTCAGAGACCACTCGACCACAAAAGCTTAAGCTGTTGAAAATTTGATAAACTACAAAGAATCAGAAGGCCTCATTTGATAGAAAGGATTAGCTTGGATAGGGCTATTCACTATATTGAAGGCATTTTGAAGGAAGAAATGGATGACAACTTTCCTACTTTGTACAAGTTGAAAATCACTCATGAAGAAAAGTTGTCCCTTTAAATCCTATCACTTTTGTGGGGACTAGTAGGGATATCTTTTCTTCATGAGTAACCTTCAACTTGGAAAAAATACAGAAGTTCTCATCCATTTCCTCCTTCAAAATGCCTCCAATGTAGTGAATAGTCCTATCCAAATTAGCTCTCCTTTTCAAACGAGGCCTATAGGTGCTACCTCACCTTTCACCTTGCAAACCCAAAAAACCAAACGAATCAGGATTGTAGGTTTTGGACCGAGGACCTCCTCTAACGGAAAAATGTCTGCTATACCATATCGATCATACCATCATAGTATCAAAGCAAGTAGTCTTATGTGTAAATCCCAACAACCACATGTGCACCACGTCATCCGAATTGTATTGTTCATGTGTTAGCCTTGAAAATTCGCCACACATGAGAGGGGGTGTTGAGAGTATGAATATTATGTCGGTAATAAGTAATTGAGTTACTCCACATATTACCAATTGATTTTATGTTGGAATCTCAACTTTCTTCACACTACACCCCAAAAACTTAAGTTATAAAATGGGCAAACAATGCATAGCAGCCCATGTATGAATTTTTGCACGAATCTGAGGAGCTCATATTGGATCTTCCGAAGTCCAAGTAGTTTAGTAATTTCCCAAAGCTCATGTAATCGTTTGAAAAGTTTCAATTCAATGTGTGAACACTTGGAAGTAGACCTGACATTCGTGTCGTGTTTTTCATGTTCATGTCATTTTCGTGTCATACCCGATATCTTAACGGGTCGTGTCGTGTAACATCTGTTAAAATAAAGAGAAAATTAAAATCCCCTACAATTTTTTTATATCTTTTAGACTAAACATTTGTGTCTTTTTGAAATTTGATTAAAGTAGTTTGACCAATAAATAACTCAGCATTTTTAGTTAATTTAAATTACATATCATTATGTATTTTTTGAAAATAAAATGTTTTTTTTTCTTATTTAGTGGGATATTAGTTATTAACTCTATTATCTCTTTTTACATTTATATTCTTTCGATCAAAATAATTTGTTTTGTCCTACAAACCTTAAATATTCTCTCTTTTTCCAAATGGTTGTTTTTATGGATTTTTTTTCCAAATCGTTGGTGAGCCACATTAATTTTTTCATTTTTTTTTGTCAGACTATTTTTCTTTGCACTTTTTTATTTATTTATAGTTGTTGGTAAACTATTATCAAGTACAACATATTATGTGTATATTATCGTTGGATACGTTTGAATTTGTAAAGAACGTTGATTGATATGTTTATTTACGATTTTGGTACATTTGATTTGGTATATATTGTTGATATTGGTACATTATTTTCAGTTTTGGTACGTTCAATTTTGTACACATTATTTATTGGTACGTTTATATTGTTGTCAGTCCTATTTTTCGTACGTTTGATTTCGTTGGATTTAAAAATATTTTAAATCGTTTTGAAAAAAAAATATATATATATATATATTAAATCATAGATAATCATTGCTAACTTGTAGGAAGTATTGTGAAAATAAATTGTATTTAACTACTTTTTCTTAACAATAATCTCCAAAGAGGGAGAGAGTAATCAAAATGCTAAATTATAGGGAATTTTGGTGTGAGGGTTTAAGAACTATGGAGCAGTGGCAGGTTATTTAATTTTGGTACAAAAAAATATTGATTCTAATACATGTGGCACCAAAATTATGAGAAGAAGAGTTTAATCAAATCTTTAAAAGGCATGAATGTTTAATTTTAAAGAATTCCGAATTGAGGCATCTATTTCAAAACGTCCCTAAAATAAACGGGTAAAATGATCCGAACCAAAATCGACCCGATAGTATTAACAGGTAATATGACCCGACTAGTTACCCATTAAGGAAAATATATTTTAAAACAATAAATAATCAAATGAAAAACATAATACTAAATAAGTATATACATATCATATTGTCACATCCAAAATTTTCTTTTAAGTATATTTTCGCTTAGCTAAATTGATCAAATGGTAAAATTGGAAAATATCGGAATAGAGAAGGAGTTTTTTTGTCCAAAAAAGTTCTAATAATATAAGTGAAATAGAATCCAACGATACAAATTTACTCTCATTTATCTTACAGCTATTATTTAAGTAAAGTCTTTAATAGTTTTTTAATTAATGTAGAAATGTAAAAAAAAATATAGAGAAAATATATAAACGCTCGTAATGACAAGCTTTACAACTTTCATAAAGAGCTTTCGAAATTCGCCACTATAATCATATAAATCATAGATCAAAATTTAACCGTTGATTGTTATTTACATTTACGCTTCATTGTTCTCATCAAATTTTGTTTTTTTAGATTTTCTTTTTTGAAAACATGATATATTAGAGGATGCAGGAAAATGAACGGTTTGAATGGTTGATATTATATTCAAAGTTTTACAGTTAGTGAAAATACTGCTTGATGTTTATAAAGTTTCTACAAACTATATGACATTGACTCATATTTCAGTTAACTGTAAATATCGAAACGTAATATCAAATATATGAACCGTTCATCTTCTTACATCCACCAGATGATCATGTTTTCAAAAAAGAAAATTTTAAAAATGAAATTCAGTAAGAAGAATAAAGCGTAAATGACAATTGACAGTTAAATATAAATTTAAGGTTTATGGATTATAGTATTGGATTTCGAAGTTAACCCCTTCATGAAAGTTGTAAAGCTTGTCACTATGAGTGATTGTATATATATATATATATATTTTTTTTTTTTACATTTTTTACACTTCTACAATAATTATTATTAATTTTATTAATTTTTCCCTCAAATAAAAAATATTATTCATGAGGGTTTGGAGGATTTTAAAAATCTAAACGATAATGTAAGTGTAACCATTATCTACTCATGAAGGAATAATGATGAATCACGAGTGTTTATATATTCTTTCACATTTTTCATACTTGTATGTATGTCTTCTTAGTTCTTGCCTATACAAATACTATACTAGTTTGTTTTAATTTTGGACAACAACATGTTAAGTAAAATTTATCCTAGTAATGAAAATAAGGAACTCTCGTAATAAAAATAAATAATGACTAAAACTTTTTTTTTTAAACTTATATAAAATACTAATACAAAACTATATATTTAATATAGAATATATTGTATATATTTGTAACATCCCACATCGCCCAGGAAAGTGATCCTTAAATGTATATTCTCATCCCTACTTAGCACGAGGCCTTTTGGGAGCTTACTAGCTTCGGGTTCCGTAGGAACTCTGAAGTTAAGCGAGAAGGGGGCTAGAGCAATCCTATGATGGGTGACCCACTGGGAAGTTGCTCGTAAGTTCCCAAAAACAAAATCGTGAGGAAATGGTAAGCCCAAAGCGGACAATATCGTGCTACTGTGGTGGAGTGGGCCTGGGAACTGATCCGCCCCGGGCTGGGATGTGACAATATTAATATAGCTATTGTATTTTATAATAAATCTTTTAGTAATTAAACTTTAAAATTATCAAAAATAATTTTTCTCTTAACGGGTCGAAACGGGTTACCCGCATGTATACCCGTTATTAACGGGTTTTTAACGGATCACTCGATAATGACCTGATTAGTTATAATGTTAATCTGAAACCCGTTATTTTTGTGTCGTGTCAGAAATTGCCGGGGCTACTTGGAACTCAAATAAAAACTCGACAATAAAAGAGGTTAAAAAGTCCAGAACCACAGAAGTGGGCTAGCATCCATGTCATTTGACATCGTTGTGCTCAATTAATAATATGTCCCATATGTTGGTTAGTGAGGGAATCCTGGTGACCCCCGACTGTGTTGCAGATTTCAATTTTTTAAATGTGCGGATTAGTTTGTTAAACTTTCTGTGTTCTGGGGTAGATATGCCATCAGATTCAAATGCTAGGCCACTAGCTTTGGTTAACTGGCTATCACATGTTTTCGTGCTCACTCAAGTGTGTGTTTACTTTTACCAAGTTGAAGTATATTATTTGGCTACGTAAATATATATATATATATATATATATATATATATATGCAAATGTAAATGGTGAACATGTATACTACATATTCGAAGTGTACTCGACAGATGTGCGGACTTATGCTAACACTGTCCGTCTTAATCTGATACCATGTTAAGTTCATGGCTGTAACCCTTTTTTTTTTTTTTTTGCTAGACTGACTTATAAGAAAAGGGTGCCTATGTACTACATATTAGTCTAAAGGTAACCATGCTAATTTCTTGGCTTTGATTTTTGTGTTTTCTTCTTTCAAAATTGTTGATCTTAACTTCAAGTGTGAGGTTTGGAACCCAGTAACTTTACACCTAGCAGGAGTCATGGAATAGCATAGCTATGATCAATTGAAGAAGAAAAGAAATGGGTTGAATAGGAATTCTTATTGACCTACTTAACTCAGTGGTTAGAGTCTTCCATACAACATCGGTTTGCGATCCAATAGTTGGGAAGTTATATATGAACGCAATGCTCATAATTTCCCTCTAGACCTAGTTGGTTTGATTTGATGTGGAAGGAGAGGGACAAGCACAGGGCGTGTACACCTAAGTTTGTTTTTGTCCGGTGAATGATGGCGCCCATCCACCTTGACGTGCTCATATACTCATCACAAGGTGATATTCCCCAGCACATGGGTGTGCTTATTTATTTGTTGTTGCATTATAAGGAATCAAACTCCCTCATCCTAATCTTAACCTATTCCGCCCCCTTCCCTTACCAACCGGGCAAACCCTAAGCCGAGTTTGATATCGGGGATTGGATTGGAGCGAATAAGACACTAGTTTTAAGGTATGTTAAATGAAGAAATTATAAAACTATGGCTAACTTGAATGCAAGAGATGAGTCACTCAACAAGTGAATTTATCCATTCCAATCCAATCCTCTCCAAAATGGAAAGATTATAAAGGAGAAGTTTCTTCATGTCTAAATCCCTTCTAAATGAAAAATCATTATCCTCTTTCCTTCAATATACCTTGAACTTGGGTTATCCGTTCCAATTCAATCTAGACACCAAACAAGCACTAATTGCAATGCCTGCCAGTGAATAATGTAGCCAGGAAACATGATGGGAAAACGCTAAAGAACATTATAATTTCATTTTCTTTCCAAAGGTTAAGCCACCATGTACTAACAAAGCGGAAAGGTCAAGTTTCCACTGTGGTCATACATAATTAATTGAAACGGACTAATGGAGCAAGGGGACAAAGCTCAGTTTTGAACTCGGGTTTTATGCATGACAAGTTAAACTCTGAGACTACAAGAGCAAGCTAGATCAGGAAGCTGATTCGCTACTCAGCTTAATCTACTGTAAGTTTTCTTATGCATGTTTCTTGAGTGATATAGAGCAGATCACAGCAATCTTATTTTGCTAAATGTTCATATTTTTCGTTTTCAATTGCTGTTAGTTCTTTCCAACTCGACAATATACAGCTTCATCTGCAGATTCTGCACCCAATTTTCAGAAAACGTTCTACAAATATGTGGGGGGATGGTTCAAATTTGTTTATCTGCATCGGCGCTACATATTTAAGTTTTAATTATACAGTTCATATTGGAGCTCTATATATGTCCTGTTTCGTCTCCAACTTACTAGATTTGGAATATTACCCCAGTCGTTGAATAACATGAATTGCTGCAATACTTTCTGTGTTTTTGAGTCCTTCATCTCATGCATTTTTAAACCATGAAATTCAGATGCAGATCCTTTTCAAGCACTTTTCTGTTGTAACAGTGTAGATTTTCAACCGCACTGAGACACAACAATGGGGGATGGTTTCTGGACCTTATTGATCTGCAGTTCTGACTGTTCAACTGAAGTTGGAAATGAATGCAGCTCCGGCTTTGTAGACAATCCGAATCCAGATTCATGTATCAACAATATTTTGGTCATTGCAGCTGATATTTTGCTTCTATTCATCTTGTTATGCATATTCGTATGCAAAATATCATCAAAGAAGGTTATACCACCATCTGAGTCTCAAACCTTCTCTCCAGTGTCAATAATCTCAGCGACCTTTAATGCTGGTTTGGCTTTGGCCTACTTGGGTTTTGGGATATGGACAATCTTCGAGAAAGTAAATGCAGGCCAGACTGTTTTACCTCTGCATGGATGGCTGGTATTATTTTTTCAAGGGTTCGCATGGTTGCTTCTGGCTTTCACCACAAGCATAAACAAGCCACAACCGCAACATGTTGTGATAACAAAATCATGTTTAATACTTTCCTTCTTCGTTGCCATTTTTCTTTGCGGTTCATCAATTTGGGAAGCTATTGTTGATGAGGAAGTGTCAGTTAAGATTGTTTTAAACATTTTTTGTTTTCCTGGATCAATTCTTTTTCTATTTAGTGCATTTCAGGGAAACAATTTTTCCGAAGGTGGTTCAGAAATCCAGAATGATGCCTTTTACATGCCTCTGCAAGGTGCAGATATAATAGGTGAAATCAGTTCAGATGACAATGTAACACCTTTTGCAAAAGCAGGGTTATGGAGCTCAATATCATTTTGGTGGTTGAATCCTTTAATGACGAAAGGTAAGCAAAAAATTATCGAGTATGAAGATATTCCACAGCTGCGTCAAGATGATCAAGCAAGAACGTGGTACTACATATTTATGGAGCAATTGAACAAACAGAAGGAAAGAGACTCATCTGTTAAACCTTCTTTCTTGTCCATAATTTTTCATTGCCAGAGGAAAGCTATTCTGACTTCGGGATTATTTGCACTGATCAAGACTCTCACCACATCAAGCAGTCCACTCTTTCTCATGGCTTTCATTAAGATTATTGAAGGCAATGCAGCTTTTAAATATGAAGGTTATGCCCTGACTTTTGGCCTCTTTGTTGTGAAAATCTTGGAGTCACTGTCGGAGAGGCAATGGTATTTTAAAACTAGACTGATCGGGCTTCAAGTGAGATCGTTGGTGTCAGCAGCAATATATCACAAGCAACTTCGACTATCAAATGCTGCCAAGATGACTTATTCTCCTGGTGAGATAGTGAGTTATGTAACAGTGGATGCTTACAGAATTGGTGAGTTTCCATACTGGTTTCATCAGATATGGACCACAAGCCTTCAGCTGTGCCTTTCATTACTTATCGTTTACTTCTCCGTGGGGCTGGCAATTGCTGCAGCTCTAGCTGTACTCATATTGAGTGCACTGGCAAGCTCGCCATTGGCGAAGTTGCAGCACAAGTATCAAACGAAGCTCATGGTAGCACAAAACAGGAGGTTGAAGGCCATAACAGAAGCACTTTCAAATATGAAAGTACTGAAATTGTATTCCTGGGAGACAAATTTTAAGACTCTGATAGAAGGTTTACGAACCGAAGAGTTAAAATTGGTATATCAAGTGTTGTCACAAAAGGGATATAATATGGCTCTATTCTGGGCATCTCCTCTTTTCGTATCGGCAGCTACTTTTTGGACATGCTACTTCCTTGGATTTACACTCTCTCCTAGTAATGTTTTCACGTTTTTAGCAACTTTACGCCTTGTTCAGGAGCCTATTAGGTTGACTGCGGATGTTTTTGTAGCATTTATTGAAGCAAAGGTTTCATTTTCTCGGATTGAGAAGTTTATCGATGCACAAGAGTTGGAGAATAGGCATACAAGGAAAGAGAGCTGTGCCACAGATGTTGAGCAGTCCATTTTATGTAGAAGTTCTGAAATTTCATGGGACACTAACCCTTCAAAGGCTACATTAAGGAGCATAAATTTGGTGGTGAAACCAGGAGAGAAGGTAGCAATTTGTGGAGAGGTTGGCTCCGGTAAATCCACCCTTTTAGCTGCGATTCTCGGAGAAGTTCCATGCATAAATGGCATTGTACGTAATTTCTCTTCTAACCAATTTAAGAAATTATTCTAGGTGGGAAAGTCTTACCAATAAAGCTTCTGTCTGCCTTGCTTTACATGTTCAAGTATATGGGAAGATAGCGTATGCTGCTCAGTCTGCGTGGATCCAAACTGGAACTATACAAGAAAATATTTTGTTTGGTACTGCCATGGATAATGTTAGATACCAAGAAACACTTAGCAAGAGTTCCTTGGTGAAGGACCTTGAGATGCTTCCATTCCGCAATCTCACTCAGATTGGAGAAAGAGTTGTCAATCTGAGTGGTGGGCAGAAGCAGCGCATTCAACTTGCGCGTGCACTGTATCAAAATGCTGATGTCTATCTCTTGGATGACCCTTTCAGCGGGGTTGATGCCCATACGGCAACAAACCTATTCAATGTAAGTGATAACTTGCCCCTCAAGGTAATGACATTGTCTTTTTTTTTTCGAAAGCTAATATGAAATTTGTCAGGAATATGTCATGGGAGCTCTGTCATGGAAGACGGTTTTACTTGTGACACATCAAGTAGACTTACTTCCAGCTTTTAATTCTATTTTGGTAAGTAATCATTTCAGAAGGTTTACCGATATCAGTTTTCGTACTCTATCCAATGATCTGCAAGTTTTCTTAGTAGTATATTCTGTTTGTCATAGTTGATGTCTTCGGGGAAAATCTTGAGAGCAGCACCATACAAAGAGTTGCTGTCTTCTTGTGAAGAGTTCCAAGATCTTGTCCGTGCACACCATGACACTGCCGGTTGCGAGAGGCAAATGGAGAATGCTTCTAATAGACAATATAAATCATCAACGGTGGAGATTGAGGAAGTTAAAACTGAAGTACAGCATAAGGAATCTTTAGGAGATCAATTAATTAAGAAAGAAGAGACAGAGACCTGGTTTGGTACTGAGGTGATTCTGAAAAAAGCTGCTATAAAAAAAAGCTGGGAGCTGTTTTTGTGTTTGGTAAACACTCAGCTTCAGCTTTTTTTTCACAGTTTTGGATGAAAAAAAGCTAAAAACAAGAAGCTGCAAAACCAAACTTTGAAAAACCGGCTTTTTTTCACATCTGTTTTACATAAAAGTTTACCAAACACTCTAATACTGCTTTTTTTTTTTTTTTTTTCAAAAGCACTTTTACAAAAAAGTTTACCAAACACTCTGCTGCTTTATTTCACAGCTGCTTATTCTCACAGCACAGCAGAAACAGCTTTTTTTCAAAGCACAGCAATACCAAACCAGCCCAGAGACCGGCGACACTGGTTTCAAGCCATACATTCAGTACTTGAAACAACGCAAGGGATTTTTGTATTTCTCCTCATCAATCTTTTTTCATTTGATTTTCATAGTTGGGCAATTAATTCAATCCTATTGGTTGGCTTCCAAGCTACAGGATTATAGCGTATCTGTTGAATAAGAAGAGTATCCAAGATAACTCTAATGATCCCAAGAAGAAGAAAATAGAGCACACTCTTAAAGAAAGCTCACAAAACAAACTAATTAGCAAAGCTTTTCTTATTTAGCTCTAGGCTTTGTTTTTCCTTGGATGATATACAATGCTTGAGGACTTGAGTATTTATAGCAAACCAAATGAAAGCTACACCACACACTTAATTAAACTAAGATTATTTGCTACCACACAAAACCCATTAATTGCACCTAATTTTTTTCACTCAACCATACCTAACATTGATTCTCAACACTCCCCCTCAATGTTAGCCCTCGTTCTTTGCACTGTGCTGAGCAGACAGCGAAAATTTTTGAGCTTGCCTGTACTTA